>NC_042978.1:41411019-41613519 GCF_901001165.1 Salmo trutta | reverse complement strand
AGGAAAACTACAAACAATGCATGCAGGGCAGAATTAGGCCAATATCCACTAATAATAAAAACTCAAAAAAGAGCAATTAAGTTTTGGAAACATCTAAAATACAGTGACCCCCTCTCATATCATTACCAAGCCCTGCAATGCCAAGAGCTGAGCAAAGAAAAGAGTCCCCTCATCCAGCTGGTCCTGGGGCTGAGTTCACAAACCTGTTCTACTAACACACTGAAGCCTCAGGACCAGAACATCCAATCAATCAGAATAAACCAAATTACAACACAGTCAAAACAAAACTACATTGCTTATTGGGAAACACAAGCACAAACACAAAGCAAAATGCAGTGCTATCTGGCCCTAAATCGACAGTACACTATGGCTAAATATTTGACCATGGTTACTGATCAAAACCTTAGAAAAACCTTGACAAAGTACAGGCTCAGTGAGCACAGCCTTGCCATTGAGAAGGGTAGACACAGGAAAACCTGGCTCCCTGTAGAGGAAAGGCTGTGCAACCACTGCACAACAGCAGAACCTGAGACGGAGCTGCATTTCCTGACAAAATGTAAAAAAATATAAAACAATTAGAGAGTGTCATTTCCCCAAATTTGAAATCCTTATTCAAGGTTTTAAAGACCTCTCTGATGAGGATAGGCTACCCATCCTGTTGGGGGAGGACGCAGAGAGCTGTGGGTTGGCAGCGCACTACATTGCTGCCTGCCATAAGTTGAGGGACAGTGTCTGACAGACCAATAAACCTGCACATGTCCTCAACTGTATGATTATTGTTATTGTTGAATGTATGGTTATATTGACCGTTGGTTATTGTTGTTACTGTTGTCCCGTTGACAATTTTTGATTCTCATTTTTATTTATTTTTTATATTGTAAATATCCAAAGTAAGCTTTGGCAATATGTACATTGTTACGTCATGCCAATAAAGCGAATTGAATTGAATTGAATTGAGAGGAGAGTGAGGAGAGAGAGGAGAGGGAGGATGAAGATGACATCTGGGAATTATATAATTGAAAATGTATGCTGAGAGGAAAACTACATAAACAAAGATTCTCTGTCACATTTATGAATCATCATTTGTGTATTGAAGCTTGCACAGCTGTAAAACAATTAAATAAAAGTATGCTGCCAAACTTGGATATGAACCATATAGAATTGGCAACTCCCCTCCCAACACAGGGACACATCTTTAGAGTTCACAGAGACATCTGTGTGTATACCATACCTGTTTGTCACTAAGGTAGTGCATGCCAGTTGCCACGTCGACGGCGAACTGCAGCAGCTGTTGTGAGGTGAGGGTGGATGCGGTGCCATGCTCCTTGGCAAAGGCGGGGTCTGTCTCCAGGACTCGGCTCTTACGCAGAAAGTCCAGCAGGTTACCATAGGGGGCGTACTCAATGGCAATGTACAGGTACCCTACACAGGTAGAGAGAGGCAGTTAGGGAAAAGTGAAGGAAGTTTATGATTTACTTGTACACTTTATGGAGAAGGTTGCTAAGGGAGATACCGTATGCATAAAAGTTAGCCATGGAAAGGTAGGAAGGCAGGAACTGAGTATCATAATGTAACCATAGAAATATAATTCTAGATCTGTGTTGTAATCATCATTATTCTATCGAGAGAGGGGGGGAGAGAGAAAGAGAGAGAGAGAGAGAGAGAGAGAGAGAGAGAGAGAACCAGCATTAACCAGCCATTCTGGTTTCTCTTTCAGGGCTACTTGAGAACCAGTAGGATTGTGAAACACAGTGCTTTGGTAGGATGTATTTTTTCTCATGGTTGAGTTGTTTTTGTAATCTCCCTCTAAAGTACAAAGAGAAACAGGCAATTCAATTATGTCCCGAAACCATCAGATGTGGTATGGAAATTGAAATGTCATGCTCAGAGCTTGGTCCCAAGGCTCTGTATCACACAGATAGATATGCAGCAGCGGAACCGTTTGCTGATGTGGCGTATGGACAAGCAAAACAAATGTGATAGTGGAAATGCTTGTTGCAGATAGACAGGGTTTGTTTGGGTTGGACGACACACAGTCGTGTCCAGGTGCACAGCAGAGGATCTGTATGCATCCGGATAACTCAGGATATTAACCACTTCATGCCCTGCATTTTGGGCTCAGGCAACTAAGCAGTATGGAATCAGTACTGAACAAATACAAAGTTGACCTGTAGGTTTACATAATGAAGTGTAACAAACGTTCAGCTTGACATCTTAAAATCACTATTAACATGCTATAGCAAAACATCAAATAATACAGGCTTATTTCTATCAACTTGCTTCAAAACTCATATTTAAAAGTATTCCCTTGAAGAGGGAAGTATTATTATATTACGTCCAGTAGTATTATTACAGTGTCAATTAAAAGCATGTAATTCCCCACTCTGACCAGTAGGTGGGAGACTCACCCCTGTTTTCACAGGCTCCTATGAGGTTGATGACGTTGGGATGCTGGCCCAGTTTACACAATACCTCCAGCTCTCCTGCAAAGTCCCGGTGGTCATTCTCAGAGGCAAACTCTGCTCAAAACGAAACACAGCAAACATAGCAAGTTACAAACAGGTACAGAGAAAGAAGCTTGTTCAATTTGACCCCTGGCTTGTTGTCAGAGTTTTTAGTGTGTGTGTCTTTGTGTGTCTGTGTGTGTCTGTTTTGGTGTGTGTGCCTGCGTGTGTTTGTGTGGTACATACTACCTTTCAGCATCTTGATAGCAGCGCTCATCTTGGCCCCATCCTTCTTGATCATGGCCTTGATGACCTGGCCGAAGTTGCCCTCTCCGATGACGTCCTCGAACTTGATGTCATCCCACTCCAGGATGGGGTAGGTGAGGGACTCGGCGGCAGGCTTGGGTCTCCTCGTCAGGGTCAGGGTCCCAGAGTTAAACTGCAGGATTGTCTCCTCTCCCTACGGGTTGCAATGATTCATTTATTTCGTTTTTAATCAGTCAAAGTATAAACATTTTATATATAGAGAGGTTTCTAATAATATGTCGCTATGTATAATATAGCGTAAAAGGGGATATATACACTGTACAAAACATTAAGAACACCTGCTTTCCACAGTATAATGGCCAGATGAGTCCAGGTGAACTATAAGATCCCTTATTGATGTCACTTGTTAAATCCACTTCAATCAGTGTAGACGAAGGGGAGGAGGCAGGTTAAAGAAGGATTTTCAAGCCTTGAAACAATTGAGACATGGATTGTGTATGTGTGCCATTCAGAAGGTGAATGAGCAAGACAAAAGATTGAAGTGCTTTTGAACGGGGTATGGTAGTAGGTGCCAGGCACAGTGGTTTGTGTCAAGAACCGCAACATTGCTGGGTTTTCATGCTCAACAGTTTCTCGTGAATGGTCCACCACCCAAAGGACTTCCAGCCAACTTGACACAACTGTGGGAAGCATTGGAGTCAACATTGTCCAGCATCCCTGTGGAACGCTTTTGACACTTTGAAGAAGCCATACCCCGATGAATTGAGTCTGTTCTGAGGGCAAGAGGGGGGGCAACTCAATATTAGGAAGGTGTTCTTAATGTTTTGTACACTCAGTGTATATTTAGTGAACTAGTTAATGACTGTGGTATGCCGTGTCTCTCTCTCACTCTGTCTCTCACCGATCCAGACTGGTAGGTGAAGCTGCGTCTGCGGTTGAGCAGGGTCTTGCGGATGCAGAAGAGGGCCAGCAGGGCCAGCAGGATGGTGACACAGGTGACCATCACAGACCCCACTACTGCCACCACCAGCTGGTAGCCCTCGCTGCCTGGACGCCCCCCCCACACCCTGGGTGGTTGGAGTGAAGTCCTGGAAGCCTGAAAGGGGAGGGGAGGAGGAGATTAGGAGGTGAGGAGGAGGAGAGGAGGAGAGATGAGGAGGAGAGGAGGAGATGAGAAGGTGAGGAGGAGGAGAGGAGGAGGTGAGGAGGTGAGGAGGAGATGAGGAGGAGAGGAGGATGAGGAGATGAGGGGAGGAGGAGATGAGAAGGTGAGGAGGAGAGGAGGAGAGATGAGGAGGTGAGGAGGAGGAGAGGAGGAGATGAGAAGGTGAGGAGGAGATGAGGAGGAGAGGAGGATGAGGAGATGAGTGGAGGAGGAGATGAGAAGGTGAGGAGGAGATGAGGAGGAGATGAGGAGAGGAGGTGAGGAGGAGATGAGGAAGAGATGAGGAGGAGGTGAGGAGGAGATGAGAAGGAGAGGAGGAGTGATGAGGAGGTGAGGGGGAGATGAGGAGGTGAGGAGGTGTGCAGTGAGAATCACCTGGGCATCTCCTATTTCTTATGTACAATAGTCTAAGTTTCCTTAGTATTAGGCTAAGTATCCTTAGTATTAGGCTAAGTATCCTTAGTATTAGGCTAAGTATCTCTCTCTCCCTCTCTCTCTCTCTCTCTCTCTCTCTCACACTGTTATTCATTTGGGATTACAGAGCGGCGTAATCTAACTCTCACCATCTCCCTGGGTCCTGGCATGGACCAATTTGCTCCACTCCCCCGGTACTTTAGAGAAGGCTCTCACTCTGAACTGGTAGAGAGTACTCCCGTTAAGCGCTGTCACGTCTTTAGCCGTCTTGTTGCCATCGTCAGTATCTACCCAGGGGTGCAGGCTGCCCTGACCCACTGGCTGGTACTCTATGATGTACTTCACTATGCCCCCGTTAGGGTCCTCAGGGGGCTGCCACTTCACCTGCACCGCAGACACAGACAGGGGCAGGGCCTGGACTTTACGAGGGGAGGAGGGACCTGAGGGAGAGGGGAGGACAGGGGGGGAGAGAGGGAGAGAGAGGGAGAGAGGGGAAAAGAGAGGGGAAAAGAGAGGATACATCAGGGTTAGTATTAGTCAGAAGGTGTTATCTTATGCTACATGGCTACATGGCTACATGGCTACATGGCTACATGGCTACATGGCTACATGGCTACATGGCTATTGCTCAATGCTGCACAATGCTTTCATCCTGATTTCCTTTCTTTAATCATGACACACTACGAGGGCAGGTGGGAGCCAGGCACCCTACACCATACATCCACCAATCACACTCGTCAACACTCTCCGCTAAGCCAATAGAAAGAGCTTTTGTTAGTTACCCTGGCTGTTGATGCGGAAGTGGTAAGGCTTAGAGGTAGGCCCCAGACTGCCACAGTTGAGTAGCCTGACGACCACTGTGTAGTCTTGGTGGTACTGCAGGTTGTAGAACTTGGTGGAGAGCACATTGAGCAGGGTGGTCTCCTCTCTCAGCTTCTCTCCTGAGGGGGAGGGCCCAAAGAGCTGCACTAAGAACCCGCTGGCCGCACCCACGGCCCCGCCCGCGTTGCCAGGCAACAGCCAGCGTACGGTGGCGTTGCGGCCCTCCAGCGAACTGAAGTCAATCTCTGGTCGAACCGTTGGCTCTAGAGCAGCGACACAGAACACGCAGTCAGGGAGAAGTCCACCAGCCTGGGATACTTACTCATTCTACTGTTTACTTAGCCTCTGGCTTACAGACTGGCAAAGAACATTCTGATCTGGTCACTTATAGACCTCAGAATTAAAGAACCATTCTCAGATTCAGAACCAGCTCTTAGCTGTCCACTAGGACAAACTTCTACTAACTTCTACTAACTTCAACTCACACACACACACACACACACACACACACACACACACACACACACACACACACACACACACACACACACACACACACACGCTATGTTGTTTCTCACCTGGGCAGTCAGTCTCCATGATGGCCTCAGGCCCCAGAGTTCCCTCCCCTCCCTCCCCAGGACGGGTCAGCTGGACACGGACGTGGTAGCGTGTAGACGGCTTCAGATTCATCAGAGTTATCGGCTCTCTACTGTACACTGAAGAACATGAACACAGAGAGAGAGAGCATCAGAGACCATTATCAATGTAGCATAGGGATCTAAAGTGTATACTGTATAATTAAGCAACAAGGCCCGAGTGGGGCAACACGGAGTGCCTGGACACAGTCCTTAGCCGTGGTATATTGGCCATATACCACAAACCCCAAGGTGCCTTATTGCTATTAGAAACTGGTTACCAATGTAATTAGAGCAGTAAAAATACATGTTTTGTCATACCCGTGGTATACGTTCTGATATACCACAGCTGTCATCCAATCAGCATTCAGGGCTCAAACTACCCAGTTTATAATACATTAGTATGTTGATAATGACAAATTGCCAAAATGTTTTCAGGAAAGGCGATTTTTCCTGTGAAATGGATAATAACGCATGTTGCCACTTGCCAAGATATGTAGTTGTAACTCCCATGACTTTACATGAGCTCAAACTCCACCTGACATACCTATGATGGAGGACCAGGAGTCTCCGGTCTCCATGGGCTTGTAGAGGAGCTTGGTGGAGTCTATGGGTCCGTCTCCTCTGTAGGAGTCCACAGGCATCACCACCAGTTGCTTACTCCTCTTCTCCAGCAGCTTGGGAGGGGTGCTGGGGCACGGCGGCTCTGGGGAGAGAGCAGGTGGGGGTGAGGATGTGGGTGAGACGGGTGATATGACAAGTTTCAACCAGAACATTAAAACCTTTTTATCTACCATTTTTCTCAGTGTGTATTTAGGACAGGTTTCCCACTCAAATTAAGTCCTGCACTAAAAAGTATGTTCAAGTCCAGGACTAGGGTTCCTCTGTATCTAGGAAAGCTGCCCTCGATGTTAAGCACCTCACACTGACTGATCTGGACCAGTAAAATACTTTTCTCTTCTGACCTTTGACAGTGAGGTTGAACTTGCGGGAGTCTTGTCCCCCATTGGTGGAGACCCTGCACTCCCATAACCCAGCATGCTCGAAGGACAGACGGGGGATCTCAAACTGGGCTGTGCTCTTATTGGAGTCCATGGTGGTGCGAGACGCCTGAGAGAGGTCCAAATAGATATTGGTAAGTCTGTATGTTGAGCCAACTGACATTATTATAAAAAATACTGACCTATTTTCATTGTTACAAAAACACTGAATTTCCCAAATCTCACTGACTACACCATCACAGTTTGATTCCCAGTAATGGAATAATCCAATATAAAATAAATACCCTGGTCATCCCTCCATTGCCTCTACCTTGAGCACAGAACTGTCCAGTTTGCGCAGCTCGATGCTGGTGTGGCTAGGCAGGGGGTTGCCTGTGGCAGAACACAGGATCTCAGGGCTGGAGTCAAGGTTCCACTCTAGACTACTGGCCATGTCCAAGATCTGAGGGGCACGGTCTGATCGGGGAGAAACAGATGAAGATGAGGAAGAAGATGCTTGGTAGAGGCACCAGTGGTGTTGATGATGAGGAGGAGGAAGATGAGGAAGAGGAAGTAATGTTTACCTACCTGATTTCTCACAGTGCTGTCCTCTCCAGCCAGTGGGACACTGACATCCACTGAAACGGTTACACACACCCCCGTTCTTACACCTACAGCTCAGGCTGCAGTCTGCCCCGTACATGTCCCTGTGGCAGGCTGGGGGAGAGGGGGAGGGAAGACATTAGGATGGGAATGCCAAGGTGTTGGGGTTCTAATAAGTGTGTCATGAATTGCTTCCTGATCTGGCTATGCATGTTATGTACGTATCTATTTTAACACATGCAGTAATTGTCACGTCCTGACCAGAAAAAGGCCTTCCCTTTGGCTCAGTTGGTAGAGCATGGTGTTTGCAACGCCAGCATGGTGTGTGCAACGCCAGGGTTGTGGGTTCGATTCCCACGGGGGGCCAGTACAAAAAAGAAATAAATCAATTATGAAATGTATGCATTCACTACTGTAAGTCGCTCTGGATTAGAGCGTCTGCTAAATGACAAATGTAAAAAAAAAGGGGTTATTTGTCATTGTAGTTTGGTCAGGGCGTGGCAGGGGGTATTTGTTTTGTGTGTTTTTGGTTTAGGTTCTATGTTTTCTATTTCTATGTTTAAATCTAGTTTTCTATTTCTTTGTTGGGTTTTTGGTAGGACCTCCAATTAGAGTCAGCTGGTTGTCGTTGCCTCTAATTGGAGGCCATATTTAGTTGAGGGTTGTTTCACTTGTGTTTTGTGGGTGGTTATTTTCTGTATAGCCTGGGAGCCTTATGGAACTGTTTTTCGTTGTTTGTTAATTTTGTTTAAGTGTTTTCTTTAAATAAATTAAGAAGATAAGCACTTTACCCGCTGCGCCTTGGTCCAATCCTTATGACGCTAGTGACAGTAATGTTGATTGGTTGGTTGTACAGTACAATCAATATTTATTGGTCAATCCAAGGCTGAAAATACGCCATAACCCTATTTATAACAAATTAACTCACATCTGTTGCAGTGGTTCCCAAACCATCCGCTGGCACAGGAGCATCCGTAAGGGTCAGCCAGGCAGAACCTCAGCCCTACACAGTCCAGCTCTGACCTGCACCACTCCTGGCAGTTACGGCCAAACATCCCCTCTCTGCAGGCTGGAAGGGAATACATTACAAGTTCTAGATTTAGTACAGGACAGGTACAGTTACTTCAAACAGTTTGTCAATAGAATATACTTGCATTTTACACACACCACAAACACACTTATACACACTTATGGGGACACACACACACACACACACACACACACACACACACACACACACACACACACACACACACACACACACACACACACACACACACATACATACACACACTACAAATTAGCAATTGTGTGTATGCGTCAACTTCAAGGCCACAATTTTATTCTTTAACATATTGCCTGTAAACCCCCCACCCCTCCCCCACACACACAACCACACTCACACCCAGACACACCCACACTCACCTGTCTCGCAGCGCATCCCCATGAACCCTGGTGGACAGATACAGTCCCCGTCACTGTCGTGACACACCCCTCCATTGAGACACTCTGGACAGTCCTTGTCACAGTCGGCACCCCACTTCTTACTGGCACAGTCTGGGAGCGACAGCAGAGAAGCATCAGTGGCCAACCCACCCAAATACAAACACCTCATCCATATGTGAATCATCAGACAGATCCTTATAATGGTTAGCAGTAAGAGAGATGCTGCTGGGAGAGGTGTTGGAGGGCCAGTAGGAGGCACTCTTTCCCCAGGGCAGTAATTGGGGACATTGCCCTGTGTAGGATGTCGTCTTTCGGATGGGATGTTAAACGGGTGTCCTGACTCTCTGTGGTTACTAAAGATCCCATGGCACTTATTGTAAGAGTAGGGGTGGTAACCCTGGTGTTCTGGCTAAATTCCTAATCTGGCTTTCATACCATCATGGTCACCTAATCATCCCCAACTTCCAATTGGCTCATTCATCCCTCCTCCTCTCCCCTGTAACTATTCCCCAGATCGTTGCTGTAAATGATCATGTGTTCTCAGTCAACTTACCTGGTAAAGTAAGGGTTAAATATAAATAAAGGTAATACAGGTGTTAATAAGACTATTACCTTAGTACTAACAATGTCCAACCAAAAATGTTTCAGAGAAGAAATAACTAAATGTATTGTCAGGCTTGCATCCAGATGAAAATAGATCAATCCCAGTACAGACGGTATACAATAGATCAATCCCAGTACAGACAGTATACAATAGATCAATCCCAGTACAGACAGTATACAATAGATCAATCCCAGTACAGACAGTATACAATAGATCAATCCCAGTACAGACATTATACAATAGATCAATCCCAGTACAGACAGTATACAATAGATCAATCCCAGTACAGACAGTATACAATAGATCAATCCCAGTACAGACAGTATACAATAGATCAATCCCAGTATAGTCGTATACAATAGATCAATCCTAGTACAGACAGTATACAATAGATCAATCCCAGTACAGACAGTATACAATAGATCAATCCCAGTATAGTCGTATACAATAGATAAATCCCAGTACAGACAGTATACAATAGATCAATCCCAGTACAGACAGTATACAATAGATCAATCCCAGTACAGACAGTATACAATAGATCAATCCCATTACAGACAGTACACAATAGATCAATCCCAGTACAGACAGTATACAATAGATCAATCCCAGCGTAGTCGTATACAATAGATCAATCCCAGTACAGACAGTATACAATAGATCAATCCCAGTACAGAGAGTATACAATAGATCAATCCCAGTATAGTCGTATACAATAGATCAATCCCAGTACAGACGGTATACAATAGATCAATCCCAGTACAGACAGTATACAATAGATCAATCCCAGTACAGACAGTATACAATAGATCAATCCCAGTACAGACAGTATACAATAGATCAATCCCAGTACAGACAGTATACAATAGATCAATCCCAGTACAGACAGTATACAATAGATCAATCCCAGTACAGACAGTATACAATAGATCAATCCCAGTACAGACAGTATACAATAGATCAATCCCAGTATAGTCGTATACAATAGATCAATCCCAGTACAGACAGTACACAATAGATCAATCCCAGTACAGACAGTATACAATAGATCAATCCCAGTATAGTCGTATACAATAGATAAATCCCAGTACAGACAGTATACAATAGATCAATCCCAGTACAGACAGTATACAATAGATCAATCCCAGTATAGTCGTATACAATAGATCAATCCCAGTACAGACAGTATACAATAGATCAATCCCAGTATAGTCGTATACAATAGATCAATCCCAGTACAGACAGTATACAATAGATCAATCCCAGTATAGTCGTATACAATAGATAAATCCCAGTACAGACAGTATACAATAGATCAATCCCAGTATAGTCGTATACAATAGATCAATCCCAGTACAGACAGTATACAATATATCAATCCCAGTACAGACAGTATACAATAGATCAATCCCAGTATAGTCGTATACAATAGATAAATCCCAGTACAGACAGTATACAATAGATCAATCCCAGTATAGTCGTATACAATAGATCAATCCCAGTTCATACAGTATACAATAGATCAATCCCAGTACAGACAGTATACAATAGATCAATCCCAGTTCACACAGTATACAATAGATCAATCCCAGTACAGACAGTATACAATAGATCAATCCCAGTTCACACAGTATACAATAGATCCATCCCAGTACATACAGTATACAATAGATCAATCCCAGTACAGACAGTATACAATAGATCAATCCCAGTACAGACAGTATACAATAGATCAATCCCAGTACATACAGTATACAATAGATCAATCCCAGTACAGACAGTATACAATAGATCAATCCCAGTTCACACAGTATACAATAGATCAATCCCAGTACAGACAGTATACAATAGATCAATCCCAGTACAGACAGTATACAATAGATCAATCCCAGTTCACACAGTATACAATAGATCAATCCCAGTACATACAGTATACAATAGATCAATCCCAGTTCATACAGTATACAATAGATCAATCCCAGTACAGACAGTATACAATAGATCAATCCCAGTTCATACAGTATACAATAGATCAATCCCAGTTCACACAGTATACAATAGATCAATCCCAGTTCATACAGTATACAATAGATCAATCCCAGTTCATACAGTATACAATAGCAATGGGAAGTTCAGTTTATTTTACTGACTCTGATCTTTTCGACTCGTTCAGTCAAAATAACGAATCTTTCAACTAATTTTATTTGAGTCAGTAATGCCCAGAGCACCAGGACCCCCTACTGGTGAATGATGAACTGAAAACTCAAGAGTCATGATTCTACAAGCCTCTCATATGTCGTTCACCATAGGGGGCTTATTGGAGCTGTCATTTGTGACTGAAACGTGTAAAATTTGTTGATTGCTAGGCATACGAATAAGATACTTTTTTGATACATTCGAAGCGAAGTTGTGGACGCAACCGGACTAGATTGTGAATGACTCATGGCGGAATGCATTGCTTGACTGCTGTGAGGGTGATAAGCCCAATGTCGTTCGTAAACTGCAGCCCCCAAACGATTTGCTCTCGAGTTGGAGTTTGTTGAGTAGAGGCTGTGTATGTTTGGTTCTACAAAGCTGTGTCCATCATAACGTTCAATAATCAATGAACTGCAGTCATTCTTACACCATCTTCCACTGAGCCGGAAGAGAGTGTATTAATACTGCTGTAGGACTCATTGCGGCCAGCACTAGCAGGTCAAACGAACTACTAAAATGAACGAGTCAATTTGTGTATGTGTGTGTGTGTGTGTCTTTGTGTGTGTGTGTGTGTGTGTTTAATATGAACACCCCTTCTGTACCTCTGACAATCAGCCTCATCCAGGCTCCATTGATGGGACTGTCTCCCACGAAGCCTGCACTGTAGATGCCCTCGTTGGCATGAGCCACGTCCTCAAGGGTTAGTACAGTCGTACTGTTGGACACATCACCCCAGTGGGTCATGTAGAAATAGTTTCCTGGTGATAGAACACAGTATGAGTCAGCACATCATTAATCAATGAATCAAGCAATTGGCTATATTGCCATGTCATTTTCTCATTTAGATGAATCTATTCCCTCCATCCATCCATTCCTCCATGCCATCCCTCCCTCCCTCCGTAACTCACCATTGTACTTCCAAGTGACATCTCTCCTCTGGGAGCTGAGGACTTGCATGGCCAGGTGGACTGTGTCCCCTCTGTTAGTCGTCACTGTGAGGTGGACCGGGACAAAAAGACCTGGAAGGAGCAATACAGAAGAAGATGTGTTCTCTCTCTCTCTCTCTCTCTCTCTCTCTCTCTCTCTCTCTCTCTCTCTCTCTCTCTCTCTCTCTCTCTCTCTCTCTCTCTCTCTTCTCTCTCTCTCTCTCTCTGAGAGCCTCTTCCTTACCTTTGCTGTAGTTGTTGATGAGAGTGACTGTGACCTGGTTTCTAGTAGGACTAGTTCCCTTTGATGCATGACAATAGAAGATGCCCGTCTGGTCCACTATACCAACAAACTCATTGGCCACCACCTCCTTGGTCTTGGGCCTCTTGACGCTGTATCGGGACGGTGAGGGGAGGATGAGAATGCTGTTGTCCTTCTTGATGTCCAGGTCTAACTCTGCTGCGTCCCGCTCCCCTATGAGGCAAGATATGGAGAAGCGCTGAGGGGTGGAGGCCTCGGCGTTGGAGATCATCGTCAGGTCTGTAACCGCACCTGTATGGACGAGATGGCATCACTCACATGATACAGTAATCTACACTATTATGAGATAAAACAACAAAGGGAAGCTACAGTAGTAATCTACTGATGTTATAAAAATCAGTTCATTCATTCTAACTCAAACAAACAGTACTAGACCTTAGGGCAGGGGTATTTAAATCTTACCCTACGAGGTCCAGGCTATTGCTGGTGTTCTGTTCTACCAGATTATTAAGAATGGGGGAAAAAAGCAATGGAACTGGCTTCGAGGTCCAGATTAGAATTTGAGGGCCTGAGGGCATAACGCTACAACCTGGGGACATATTTCAGTTCCAAACTGACCTAGAATCAGTGCCCCCAACATAAATCATTAGGAGCCAAATAAGAAAACACATCATATATGGTGGCACAGAAATGGTGCAACATAAATCCGACATCATTCCTGTTCTGTGGCATTTGAGCCCTGATCCACGGAACAATAGAAGGAAACAGGGATGAGCTCCTGCTCTCTCAGGAGGATGCATTCTGCACTCCCCTTGAACTTTTATAGTAGCCCATAACTTGTTGTGTCAAATCAATTCTGATGTTCAGAAATCTAAATTACAGTTGCCTTGCATAGCCTACATTATATCCTTCTTTCTGGGGCTTAAACATTCAGTGGAAATGATTACAACATCTAATAAGCACCTTGAGTAATGTAGCTTATACCTATTTCAGACAGAAGGTGTAGTATATTACCTGTAAAAAATACCAGCCAATGTTTATATGGGCCCCTTTCAAACAGCCCCTTATTGACCACTTTCTTGCATGTATACATACCCCTTTTATACATATCAGTGGGTAACTGGGAAATTAGGACGCGAAGAGGGATGGGGGGGATGTTGTTAAACCTTGGGGGCTGTTTGTATTTCAAACAGGGAGGTCTTAGCCTAGTGGTTAAGAGTGTTGTGTCAGTAACCGGAAGGTCGCTGGTTCAAATCCCTGAGCTGACTAGTTGAAAAACCTGACGCTGTGCCCTTGATCAGGGCACTTAACTGTAATTGTGCCTGTAAGTCACTCTGGATAAGAGCATTGGCTAACTTAATAAAATGTAAAAATGAAAGCCAGAAAAAAATAAAAACAAAATATCCCAAAGCTGTGGATTTTTTCCATCCTCCACCTGTGTGAAGGTCATGCCACGCTTTGTGTAAGAGCTATTGAAGACCGAAATCGTAATATATACAGTATACAGTTGAAGTCGGAAGTTTACATACACTTAGGTTGGGGTCATTAAAACTCGTTTTTCAACCACTCCACAAATTTCTTGTTAACAAACTATAGTTTTGGCAAGTCATTTAGGACATCTACTTTGTACATGACACAAGTAATTTTTCCAACAACTGTTTACAGACAGATTATGTCACTTATAATCACTGTATCACAATTCTAGTGGGTCAGAAGTTTACATACACTAAGTTGACTGTGCCTTTAAACAGCTTGGAAAATGTCATGTCATGGCTTTAAAAGCTTCTGATAGACTAATTGACATCATTTGAGTCAATTGGAGGTGTACCTGTGGATGTATTTCAAGGCCTACCTTCAAACTCAGTGCCTCAGCTTGACATCATGGGAAAATCTAAAGAAATCAGCCAAGACCTCAGAAAAAAAGTGCGGACCTCTACAAGTCTGGTTCATCCTTGGGAGCAATGTCCAAACGCCTGAAGGTACCACGTTCATCTGTACAAACAATAGTACGCAAGTATAAACACAATGGGACCACGCAGCCATCATACCGCTCAGGAAGGAGATCCGTTCTGTCTCCTAGAGATGAACGTACTTTGGTGCGAAAAGTGCAAATCAATCCCAGAACAACAGCAAAGGACCTTGTGAAGATGCTGGAGGAAACAGGTACAAAAGTATCTATATCCACAGTAAAACAAGTCCTATATCAACATAACCTGAAAAACAATCAGCAAGGAAGAATCCACTGCTCCAAAACTGCCATAAAAAAGTCAGACTACGGTTTGCAACTGCACATGGGGACAAAGATCGTACTTTTTGGAGAAATGTCCTCTGGTCTGATGAAACAAAAATAGAACTGTTTGGCCATAATGACCATTGTTCCGTTTGGAGGAAAATGGGGGAGGCTTGCAAGCCGAAGAACACCATCCCAACCGTGAAGCACGGGGGTGGCAGCATCATGTTGTGGGGGTGCTTTGCTGCAGGAGGCACTGGTGCTCTTCACAAAATAGATGGCATCACGAGGAAGGAATATTATGTGGATATATTGAAGCAACATCGGAAGACATCAGTCAGGAAGTAAAAATTTGGTCGCAAATGGGTCTTCCAAATGGACAATGACCCCAAGCATATTTCCAAAGTTGTGGCAAAATGGCTTAAGGACAACAAAGTCAAGGTATTGGAGTAGCCCTCACAAAGCCCTGACCTCAATCATATAGAACATTTGTGGGCAGAACGGAAAAAGCGTGTGCGAACAAGGAGGCCTACAAACCTGACTCAGTTACACCAGCTCTGTCAGGAGGAATGGGCCAAAATTCACCCAACTTATTGTGGGAAGCTTGTGGAAGGCTACCTGAAACATTTGACCCAAGTTAAACAATTTAAAAGCAATGCTACCAAATACTAATTGAGTGTATGTAAACTTCTGACCCACTGGGAATGTGATGAAAGAAATAAAAGCTGAAATAAATCATTCTCTCTACTATTATTCTGACATTTCACATTCTTAAAATAAAGTGGTGATCCTAACTGACCTAAGACCTGGAATTTTTACTAGGATTAAATGTCAGGAATTGTGAAAAACTGAGTTTAAATGTATTTGGCTAAGGTGTATGTAAACTTCCGACAACTGTATATATATTTTTTATGGTGTGGATTATTCTCCATCCACCCCTGTTTCAGAATATACCATCTTCATGGTCATGGACTGCTTGGTTCAATAGCTATTGATGAGAGAAAACCGAATATCCTCTGAATATCCAGTATAAAACGAATTTTACCTTGGCCAAAAACAAGCAGGCATTGTACATTTGTGTGATCTTTGACTGTGTGTGAAAGGGGTATTACTGTGTTCTAGGATACAATTTATTTAGGGTTTAAAATTGAATGGATCAGAATAAGCTTGTCCCCCCCACTTACCTGACACAGGTATGAGGCACAAGAAGTACAAGATATCAATCATAATTGTAATCCTCAAAACAGCAAAGCGCAAATGAGCAGTGGTTTCTCCAATCCAATTCTTCGGTTAAAAGCGACACTTCTACATTCCGAGTGACGGTCCCCAGCGTGCCAAAGAACCGCGCGTGTCTTTGCGCATTTCCATCAATTCCTGTAACTGTTTTTAACAGTAAAGTAATCCTCGCAGTGATATCTCTTTCCCTATGATGTTCCAGATCATGTCACATTCTCCAAGATCCAATCTGAGCGTTCTGACTCTGGGTGGGAGAGGAGAGGAAGGAAGAGCGTCACGAGGGGAAAGAGGTCGTTACTCTCCAAAAGCCTTGGTTCTGATTTCAGTTGCAGAGTTTTGCATTAGTTTGTGGATTAGCCTACTTTCTACTTGTCATAGAATGTAAATTCGTTTTCCAATCAATTTCTATATTTACACCAAATGCGTTGTTAGCCAAGTCAATAATTCACGTAGGCCTAAAAAATAGCATTTTGAAAAATTATCCTGCAACAAATGTTATCATTGTTTTATGTATTTGCACACTTTTGACGATGCCCAAGAATGGTTGGTTTTAATGCATTTAGATGTGCATGTGTTTTTTATTTCCCTCATATTCTACATCTCTCTGCCCCAGGCTGGTCTCATAGACTAGACATAACACAGTAAACGAAAATCCGGGACACTCAAATTAGTATATGTTTGGTTTGGTAGGTTGTTAGGTGTGGTAGGTTGTTAGGTTTGGTATGGTTACATAAGACATAAGGTTACTTATGGGAAAAACAACAGTAGACTTGTTGGTTGGGGTGGATGGGTGGGCATATAACTAAAAGGTTGCCTGTTTGAATCCAGAATCTCATAGACTAGATGTAACATAGTAAATGTAAGTCTGGGACAGTGAAATTAGTATATGGATACATTTGGTATGGTTACATAAGACAAAAGGTTACTTAACGCAAAAAACGAAAGTAAGGTGGTTGGTCAGGGTGGATGTATAACGCAAACCTCTAGCGACTCAAAGGATGCGTGTTCGAATCGCATCACAGACAACTTCAGCATTTTAGCTTTCCCTAAATGCTGACACTGCCTTTTGCATGGTAGTAATAGTAGGCCTAGGCACACTGAGTTTTCTCTAGCTGCAGATATGTTCTGAAAGGCCACAGTCAGATCTATGTAATAATAGTAGATGGGTAATGTAATAGCTGTGTTCTTTCCTCCCAGTAAGTTAGTTGTGATCCCTGCAGCTGGTGGTCATTTGGCCTCTCCTTCACTGTTCCAACCAGCCTGAGGAAATGATTATGAACAGTCTGCTTGTTGAGTCTCTGCTATTCTATCATTACAGCTGCAATCAGATGGATCAGGTCCCGTGTCTCACTTTATAATATTCATTTAGAGAAGTTTAAGTACCACTCACTTCTCTTATTTCTGGATGGGCGGGCTTTGAAATGGTTGTTTTAATGTTTTCTTTACGTTTCCTGATGCCCTCAGACAACTGAAGTTGACTCAACGTCTTATTGTTCGAAACTTCCTGTTTTCAATAAGAGAGTTCAAGATTTGCTTAAAATGGAGTGTATTTCTGAGGGATTTGAGGGCTTGGTTCAGATAAATACAATTCTGATATAATCTACAACTCACTTGTTACGTTTGTCTTATGTGATTGCATGAAACTGCTCAAAATAGGTGAGGACACAACATTTCAACGTACCATTGAATAGCATAATCATAATACAAAAATGACAAAAATACTTTGATGAGGTGTCCAGAGCAGGAGACTATTGTTATGTCTCCAGGTCAGAATGTTTCCATTTTGATACAGGCCAAACGGAGGGCACTTCCCAGTGTTGGCTCAGGTTTGTTTTAGTCTGTGGTTCTATGACGGTGACCTCCCTGTTCCTGATACTGTAAATAGACCATCACCTTGAGAGGGCCTTCCTATTTCCTCTACACAGGGTCACAAACACTCCCATCACAGGACTGATTCATCACACATGGCAATGAGGACAGAGACTCATCTTATCAGGCACACTGACTACACTTTCTGTCAGGGACACAAGAATTCCACACTTTTTTTGTTTGCATCAGTGCTGAGTTTATACAATTTCTTCCCAGAATGAATTACAAATAATTGCACAACTTTTTCTCAGAAGGAAATAAATCAAATCAGTTTCATACCAGTTTTTTGGAGGATATCCAACTTGGCCGTGGTGCAAAACGTTTTATTGTGCTCAAATACTCTCGCTGTTCTCAAAAATGGATGGAAGGTAGAGCACATGGACAGATAGATGCAGAAACAAACAGACATCTTGGTGGTTGCAGAGTGAGTGGACTCTGAGAGAGGAAGCCCACAGGGGAAAAGACTGGATACTGTGTCGACATAGTCACTGTGGCTGCTGGGTGCAGCGAGGCTTCAAGAAGCCTGAGACAGGGTGTGTGTGTGCATGCATTTGAGCGCATGAGTGCCTGACTGCCTGCCCGCCGATGCATTTGTTTGTGCGTGCTTGTGTGTGTGTGTGTGTGTGTGTGTGTGTGTGTGTGTGTGTGTGTGTGTGTGTGTGTGTGTGTGTGTGTGTGTGTGTGTGTAGGTGGATATTGCAGGGTGGAGCTCAAGCAATGGCTCGATACTCCTCAGACATGGCTCATTGTCCAGAGAGCTATTTGTTGTCCTGAGGTAATTATGAGCGGTGTTTGTTGACTTGCTTTAGAGGACACCGCCAGACAAACCACCCCACCTCCCCTCGCTAGGGTCAAAACACAATATGTGTTCCTCACACAAGGTCATCAGTGGGAGAGCAAACAATCAGAAGAGGTTTATGCATTTATGGTGTTTACATTGGATCACATCACATGATGATTGTTTTCTGTTATTGTTAATGTAAAGAGCAGTAGGATACGCTGACCACCAACTTTCATTGTGTTGCATGTTGCACTGTAACTGTATTACAGTGTTATTGCTTGAAGATAATCTGAATTGAAACACTAAACCTCAAAATCAAGCAGACAAATCTGGTCTGTGCGAAAATGTCAGACAGTATAGGTGAATTTACAGCTGCGCACTCCCCTCTGTGTTTTAGTACTTTTTGGACATTTTGTTGTGGTTTTAGAGGTGGAGTTGTTGGATGTCGGGTATGGGCGGACTGGTCATCTGGCAGATGGTCTGGTCCATTTTTACTCTAGTGGGCACCTAATTATTATTAAATATATCATTTTTGCAAAACGATTGTTATCTGGCTAATACTTGGTTGCCTCAAGGAAAAACATGGTCCAGTATGGTTGCCTCAAGGAAAAACATGGGCCGGTATGGTTGCCTCAAGGAAAAACATGGTCCAGTATGGTTGCCTCAAGGAAAAACATGGGCCAGTATGGTTGGAAAAAAGGAAAAAAAATTGCTGGTGTGTTACAAATGCCAGGACCGATTTCTGGTCCCAGTCCGTGCCTGGTGTGGAGTGGGGTGGCAGTGGTGGGTGTTGGGAGTGGGCCTGGAAATGAAACTTTGTGAGAAAGTTTGTATTAAATTCCCATTTCCACCCATTGTGTGAGGAGCTGGCAGAATTCCATAAACACTGACCCACTCCTGCAAGCCCATGTGAGCCGGGTTAGGGGTGCAGTGTACACCTCTCTCGCCCCTTGAGACTCCCCCTACACCCCTTCCCTCCTCCCCCTGTCTGTGGAGGAAACCCACCCATGGGACCCCAATCCAGACCCCTGGGGGCTCCAGGGCAGCCAGTGATTAGATTACAGGGTCCAGACTTGAGAGGTGAGTGGAGTGGGTCAGAGGACAATCAGTGTGATTACCTTATGGTAAACAGTACGAAAAGAAAAGAAAAAATGTATGCATTCACTACTGTAAGTCGCTCTGGATAAGAGCGTCTGCTAAATGACTAAAATGAAATGTAAAATGTAAACCCCCTTCCATGTGTAATATAATGTGTTAACTTCCCCAGAGATAACGAGGTGAAAACTACGGAAACATGTGTCTGCTCTCAGAGTCAGAACGCTGTCTGTCATCTGTATGGCTGCACAACAAGCCAAGAAGACTTCTAGTGGGGTGTGTGTGTGTATGTGTGTGTGCGTGCGTGCGTGTGTGCATGCATACGTGCGTATCTGTGTGTGTCCTGGTGCTTGGTGACAGCCAGGTCCAGACACTAGTCATCTCGCCCGCCTTGTCACCATTCCCTCCTCCGGGCGGTCAGTGGAATAAACCGCTCAGCAAATCCCACGCCTGCCACAGCTCTGTGTAATAATAAACAAACAGCATTCACCCGGCCGTCGCCATCATCAGAGATGAAAATGGTGCTGTGTTTAGAGTTAGTCAGATGGGACGACAATGAGTGAAGTGATGTGTGACAGTCAGCAGAGGGATATGAGGTCAGGTCAGCAAGTGCCGCTGGGATTCTGGGAGGAGGATACAGGGTTATCATAAGAGGAAGTGCATAGTAGCTTGCTAGTTTGTAGCACATGTCAGCCTCAAGGCCTAAAATCATATGAATCAATTTATGTTGGCTACTATGAGCCCAGAAAACCCCACTGTGTTTGCATGGATGTAAACACACGTACACACGCACACACACACACACACACACACACACACACCATGATCCTGTCAGTGTGACTCTAATACCTTAAAACAAAGTGCAGTGATAAAATAGTTGACATTCAATTGAAACACTCCACACTCCTCATGAATCACACAGCCATTTTATATATCTTGTATAGTAATGTCCACTGTACTATGTATAAGACCTAGAAATTGTGTGTATGTACTGATATGTAAGCTATGTGTGATGTTTTAAATTGATGTATTTCAGTCCTTGACTAGTAATGCTCTGTACTATGTATTATGTCATCAGAGTAGCTGATGCTTTTACAATGGCTGTTGGAGATGCTAATAAATACAAATAAATTCCAGAATCAAGTGAAGTCCCCATGGAAAGAATGCTCTGCTATGTTCCATCCTTCCCATTTCCTCTGTTCCCCAGAAGTCTTCTTCTCGCCACACAAATGTATTGAGTCCTGCAGATACAGCTTGGCACGCTATCCTATCTGGTACGGTCATGGCTAGAAGGGCTCCTCCAGCTTTCGGTCAAAACGTCAGATTTTACTTTTCGGAGCAGGCTAGGAGAATTAACGTAGCAGGTTAGGAGAATTAACATAGCAGATTAAGAGAATTAGGTTAGGAAAGGGGTTAGGCTTAGCTAAAATGCAAAAAACAATTGACATTAATTTCACAAAAGCTGTATCTGTCACGGCTGTCTTCATGAATGGACCAAGGCACAGCAGAAGTGTGAATACTCATGGTTTTTATTTACCAAAAAAAAGAGTAGAGCATCCACTTGAAAGAAACAATAACAACAGCAGCAACAGTCTGCAGGCTAAAAAATGCAGTGCAAAACAACACAACAATTCCCCACAAATACACAGACAAACACACCCAACTAATATAGGACTTCCAATCAAAGGCAACACCACACAGCTGCCTTCAATTGGAAGTCCACCCCAATTACCTCTACATAGAAACACCCAACCTAGACAGAACAAAGAAAACCCAACTTCTTCTGTCACGCCCTGACCAACACTTAACACCTACTCCACCTGCTGGTCAGGACGTGACAGTATTCCTTCTATGGCCATCTGATACCCAAACTCAGTCTTTCCCTGCTGTAGAAACACAAGATGTATTTGTGTTTTTCTTCCACTTGATTTACTAGACAGCTTCTTTAACTTGTTTCAAATGTTTCCAATTAAGTAATTGGCAGTACATTTACTCCATAACCCATTGCCACCCACGCATTAGTAATAATTGATACAATCAATCATTATGAAAGTGTATATCTTCAGTTCAGTGATCTCTAAAAGGACTGACACAGTACAGTGGTTTCATACTGGCTTCTCTTCATAACAAACCATTCTACATCCTCTCCATGTGTGTCAGTTGAGTGGAAATTGGCCCGACATTATTGGTCTATGTGCTTGGAACTGAATGCCATGTTTCCAGCCGTACCCTCATTCCCTTTGTCTGTCCTGATCTGGAAAGACAACATGGTCCTCATAAAGCCTGTGGCAGCCCCCAGCTGCTGCCCCGGTTGAGGGTGAGGCAGAGGTGGAGAATGGTTTGAGGGTAGGGCAGGGGAGATGATTGGGTGAGAGTGAGGATCAGGAAGGGGGGAGGATGGCGCAGGGGAAGATGGGTAGCCATTGGTTCTCCACCAGCTATCGAACAGGGTTGACCCATAGTTCCAGCGCAAAAGAGCACCAAACAGGGGCTTCCCTGTGGAGCAAGGCACAGAGGTCGGTCGTTCCTGCTGTACATACCTGAATCTACACAGACCATACACTCATGTCTGCATATACAAAAAAATGTCAGGAAAATACCAGGAAAATAACCTCTCACTCAAACGTCAACAAAACAAAGGAGATGATCGTGGACTTCAGGAAAGAGCAGAGGGAGCACCCCCCTATCCACATCGACGGGACAGCAGTGGAGAAGGTGGAAAGCTTCAAGTTCCTCGGTGTACACATCACTGACGAACTGACGAACTGAAATGACGAACTGAAATGGTCCACCCACACAGACAGTGTGGTGAAGAAGGCACAACAGCGCCTCTTCAACCTCAGGAGGCTGATACATGCTCAAAAGCATGTACATTCAGGAACACGCACAAACTTGCAAAAACATGTAGGCACACACACACACACACACCACCCAAAACTCCCCTGTTGACATTATGGAAAATCAACAGATCAAACTATGAAAGTGGAGGTGCAAATAGAAACACAACATTCAACAATTTCAAATATTTTACTGAGTTACAGTTCATATAAGGAAATCAGTAAATTGAAATAAATAAATTAGGCCTTAATGTATGGATTTCACATGACTGGGCAGGGGTGCAGCCATGTGTGGGCATTTGGATAGAAAACACTGAAGAAAACACTGTTTGAATGGTGTCTGTGAGTATAACAGAACTCATGGCATGCAAAAACCTGATCAAAAGTCAACCAGGAAGTGGAGGATCTGAGAATTGTAGTTCTTCTTTCTAGTCCCTTTCGAAACTACAGTATATGTGGGGTTACGTTGCACTTCCTAAGGCTTCCATTGGCTGTCAAAAGCCTTCAGAAAGTTGTTTCAGCATTCTCCTGTCACTGGGCAGATAATAGGAGCTCAGTTACTGAGTGGACTGCCTGGCAACAAAGGGATTGGATATGCTCGATCCCACAAGCGCGCCGTTCCTTCTTTTTCTCCTTGAATTAATACGCTATTGTCCGGTTGGAATATTATCGCAATTTTACGTTAAAAATACCATAAAGATTGATTTTAAACAGCGTTTGACATGCTTCTAAGTACGGTAATGGAACATTTTGACTTTTCGTCTCTGGTACCGCGCTCGCGCGTTATGCCTTTGGATAGTGCTCTGAACGCACGAACAAAATGGAGGTATTTGGACATAAATATGGATTATTTTGAACAAAAACAACATTTCTTGTGGAAGTAGCAGTCCTGGGAGTGCATTTTGATGAAGATCAGCAAAGGTAAGATAATATTTCTAATACTAAATCTGAGTTTAGGTGGCCCCGAACTTGGCGGGTGTCTGTATAGCTTGCTGTGATGGCTGAGCTATGTACTCAGAATATTGAAAAATGTGCTTCTCTGTAAAGCTATTTTAAAATCTGACACAGCGGTTGCATCCAGGAGTAGTCTATCTATAATTCTTTAAATAATTGTTATATATTTTGTCAACGTTTATGATGAGTATTTTTGTAAATTGATATGCACATTCACCGGAGGGTTTTGGTGGGAATACATTTTCTGAACATCACACGCCAATGTAAAATGCTGTTTTTGGATATAAATATGAACTTCATCAAACAAAACACACATGTATTGTGTAACATAATGTCCTAGGAGTGTCATCTGATGAAGATAGTCAAAGGTTAGTGCTTCATTTAGCTGTGTTTTGGGTTTTATTGACACATGTCCTTGCTTGGAAAATGGCTGTGTGATTATTTTTGTCAATGTACTCTCCTAACATAATCTAATGTTTTGCTTTTGCTGTAAAGCCTTTTTGAAATCGGACAATGTGGTTACATCAAGGAGAAGTGTATCTTTAAAATTGTGAAAAGTAGTTGTATGTTTGAGAAAGTTGAATTATGACATTTTGTTGTTTTTGAATTTGCCGCCCTGATATTTCACTGGCTGTGTCCCGCAGCGTCCCACCTAGCCCATAGAGGTTAGCCAAATACATTTAAACTCAGTTCTTCACCATTCCTGACATTTAATCCTCGTAAAAATTCCAGGTCTTAGGTCAGTTAGGATCACCACTTTATTTTAAGAATGTGAAATGTCAGAATAATAGTTGAGAGAATGATATATTTCAGCTTTTATTTCTTTCATCACATTCCCAGTGGGTCAGAAGTTTACATACACTCAATTAGTATTTGGTAGCATTGCTTTTAAATTGTTTAACTTGGGTCAAACATTTCAGGTAGCCTTCCACAAGCTTCCCACAATAAGATGGGTGAATTTTGGCCCATTCCTCCTGACAAAGCTGGTGTAACTGAGTCAGGTTTGTAGGCCTCCTTGCTCGCACACGCTTTTTCAGTTCTGCCAACAAATGTTCTATATGATTGAGGTCAGGGCTTTGTGAGGGCCACTCCAATACCTTGACTTTGTTGTCCGTAAGCCATTTTGCCACAACTTTGGAAGTATGCTTGGGGTCATTGTCCATTTGGAAGACCCATTTGCGACCAAATTTTTACTTCCTGACTGATGTTACAGATGTTTCTTCAATATATCCAAATAATTTTCTTCCTCATGGTGCCATCTATTTTGTGAAGAGCACCAGTCCATCCTGCAGCAAAGCACCCCCACAACACGATGCTGCCACCTCCATGCTTCACAGTTGGGATGGTGTTCTTCGGCTTGCAAGCCTGCCCATTTTTCCTCCAAACATAACGATGGTCATTATGGCCTAACAGTTCTATTTTTGTTTCATCAGACCAGAGGACATTTCATCAGACCAAAAGTACGATCTTAGTCACCATGTGCAGTTGCAAACCATAGTCTGGCTTTTTTATGGCGGTTTTGGAGCAGTGGCTTCTTCCTTGCTGAGCGGCCTTTCAGGTTATGTTGATATAGGACTTGTTTTACTGTGGCTATAGATACTTTTGTACCTATTTCCTCCAGCGTCTTCACAAGGTCCTTTGCTGTTGTTCTGGGATTGATTTGCACTTTTCGCACCAAAGTATGTTTATCTCTAGGAGACAGAACGGGTCTCCTTCCTGAGCGGTATGACGGCTGCGTGGTCCCATGGTGTTTATACTTGCGTACTATTGTTTGCACAGATGAACGTGGTACCTTCAGGCATTTGGAAATTGCTCCCAAGGATGAACCCGACTTGTGGAGATCTACAAAAATAATTCTGAGGTCTTGGCTGATTTCTTTTGATTTTCCCATGATGTCAAGCTAAGAGGCACTGAGTTTGAAGGTAGGCCTTGAAATACATCCACAGATACACCTCCAATTGACTCAAATGATGTCAATTAGCCTATCAGAAGCTTCTAAAGCCATGACATCATTTTCTGTAATTTTCCAAGCTGTTTAAAGGCACAGTCAACTAAGTGTATGTAAACTTCTGACCCACTGGAATTGTGATACAGTGAATTATAATTGAAATAATCTGTCTGTAAACAATTGTTGGAAAAACTACTTCTGTCATGCACAAAGTAGATGTCCTAACTGACTTGCCAAAACTATAGTTTGTTAACAAGACATTTGTGGAGTGGTTGAAAACGAGTTTTAATGACTCTAACCTAAGTGTTTGTAAACTTCCGACTTCAACTGTATATTTTTGTTCAGTGTATGTGCATTGTAAGATTTGCCAATTTAAGAGACTACAGTAAGCTGCATGGCTTCAGTCGGAGCATAAGAGAATGAAGTTCTTGAAGAACAAGGCTTTTTGTTCTACCAAAAATCTAGCTTCCTCCATTTTTTCCTCTTTTGCATCCATCTCTATGATCATGTTCTGTCAGTCATGGTTAGCAGCCAAAGTAAGATCAGGTGCCTTTCCCATTGAAAATAGGCCTGGTTCATTGAAATTATAATGAAAAAATCAGCTTTCCCATCTGAATATTATTATTAACAAGGAAAGGGAGCGGTGTGAAACTTTATCCTGCCAAAATGTCTCTGGAATATTACAGTTGATTAGGAAGTAAAATAACACGTTGGAGAGTTGTTTGCTGTGGGAGAGAAAAGCAAGGGAGAGAGAGAGAAAGGGAGGAGAGAGAGAGATAATGGAGAAAGAGAGACCAACAGTGAGAGCGCGCGAGAGAGAGAGAGTTAGAGAGAGGTGGAAAAAGCTAAATACATAGGGCAGTGTGTATAAAATACAGGAGGAGGTACAGTATATAAATATAGGAGGAGGTACAGTATATAAATATAGGAGGAGGTACAGTATATAAATATAGGAGGAGGTACAGAATATAAATATAGGAGGAGGTACTGTATGTAAATATAGGAGGAGGTACAGTATATAAATATAGGAGGAGGTACAGTATAAAAATATAGGAGGAGGTACAGTATTTAAAATATAGAAGGAGGTACAGTATATAAATATAGAAGGAGGTACAGTATATAAATATAGGAGGAGGTACAGTATATAAAATATAGGAGGTACAGTATATAAATATAGGAGGTACAGTATATAAATATAGGAGGAGGTACAGTATATAAATATAGGAGGTACAGTATATAAATATAGGAGGAGGTACAGTATATAAATATAGGAGGAGGTACTGTATATAAATATAGGAGGTACAGTATATAAATATAGGAGGAGGTACAGTATATAAAATATAAAAGGATGTACAGTATATAAATATAGGAGGAGGTACAGTATATAAATATAGGAGGTACTGTATATAAATATAGGAGGTACAGTACATAAATATAGGAGGAGGTACAGTATATTTACATTTACATTTAAGTCATTTAGCAGACGCTCTTATCCAGAGCGACTATAAATATAGGAGGTACAGTATATACAATATAGGAGGAGGTACAGTATATAAATATAGGAGGAGGTACTGTATATAAATATAGGAGGAGGTACTGTATGTAAATATAGGAATAGGTACAGTATATAAAATATAGAAGGATATACAGTATATACATATAGGAGGTACAGTATATAAATATAGGAGGTACTGAATATAAATATAGGAGGTACAGTATATAAAATATAGGAGGTACTGCATATAAGTATAGGATGAGGTACAGTATATAAAATATAGGAGGTACAGTATATAAATACAGGAGGAGGTACAGTATATAAATATCGGAGGAGGTACTGCATATAAATATAGGAGGTACAGTATATAAATATAGGAGAAGGTACAGTATATAAATATAGGAGGTACTGTATATAAATATAGGAGGAGGTACAGTATATAAATATAGGATGAGGTACAGTATATAAATATAGGAGGAGGTACCATATATAAATATAGGAGGTACAGTATATAAATATAGGAGGTACAGTACATAAATATAGGAGGAGGTACAGTATATTTACATTTACATTTAAGTCATTTAGCAGACGCTCTTATCCAGAGCGACTATAAATATAGGAGGTACAGTATATAAAATATAGGAGGAGGTACAGTATATAAATATAGGAGGTACTGCATATAAATATAGGAGGTACAGTACATAAATATAGGAGGAGGTACCATATATAAATATAGGAGGTACAGTATATAAATATAGGAGGTACAGTATATAAAATATAGGAGGAGGTACAGTATATAAATATAGGAGGTACTGTATATAAATATAGGAGGTACAGTACATAAATATAGGAGGAGGTACAGTATATTTACATTTACATTTAAGTCATTTAGCAGACGCTCTTATCCAGAGCGACTATAAATATAGGAGGTACAGTATATACAATATAGGAGGAGGTACAGTATATAAATATAGGAGGAGGTACTGTATATAAATATAGGAGGAGGTACTGTATGTAAATATAGGAATAGGTACAGTATATAAAATATAGAAGGATATACAGTATATACATATAGGAGGTACAGTATATAAATATAGGAGGTACTGAATATAAATATAGGAGGTACAGTATAAAAATATAGGAGGAGGTACAGTATATAAAATATAGGAGGTACTGCATATAAATATAGGAGAAGGTACAGTATATAAATATAGGAGGTACTGTATATAAATATAGGAGGAGGTACAGTATATAAATATAGGAGGTACTGCATATAAGTATAGGATGAGGTACAGTATATAAAATATAGGAGGTACAGTATATAAATATAGGAGAAGGTACAGTATATAAATATAGGAGGTACTGTATATAAATATAGGAGGAGGTACAGTATATAAATATAGGAGGTACTGCATATAAGTATAGGATGAGGTACAGTATATAAAATATAGGAGGTACTGTATATAAATATAGGAGGAGGTACAGTATATAAAATATAGGATGAGGTACAGTATATAAATATAGGAGGTACTGCATATAAATATAGGAGGTACAGTACATAAATATAGGAGGAGGTACCATATATAAATATAGGAGGTACAGTATATAAATATAGGAGGTACAGTATATAAAATATAGGAGGAGGTACAGTATATAAATATAGGAGGTACTGTATATAAATATAGGAGGTACAGTACATAAATATAGGAGGAGGTACAGTATATTTACATTTACATTTAAGTCATTTAGCAGACGCTCTTATCCAGAGCGACTATAAATATAGGAGGTACAGTATATAAAATATAGGAGGAGGTACAGTATATAAATATAAGAGGTACTGTATGTAAATATAGGAGAAGGTACAGTATATAAATATAGGAGGAGGTACTGTACATCAAATATAGGAGGAGGTACAATATATAAATATAGGAGGAGGTACTGTATATAAAATATAGGAGGCGGTACTGTATGTAAATATAGGAGGTACTGTAAATAAATATAGGAGAAGGTATGGTATATACATTTAGGAGGAGGTACAGTATATAAAACAAACCAGAGAATAAGACAAAGACAGAGCATGATTCTTTGGAAGAAAACACAGATGTATTCCAAGGACACAAAACAAAGACTGGGAAGATTAAAACGGGAGAGAAAAGCATGTCTGATGTTCCCACGAGGGAGATGAAATGAGCAGCAAGCAAGTGAGAGTGACAAAGAGCTAAAGAATGAGAGTGAGAGAGACAAAACCATGAGCTCTGTTCGTCAGCTTGAGCACAGGAAGTAGTGCTGCTGGTGCTGATATATGTTCAGGAAGTGGCTGGAGCGTGGGGCAGGAATCACCCAGCGTGCAGCCCAGTCAGGCAGAGGCAGCCTGGAGCAAAGGCATAGACAGGAAAGCCTATGTGTCTCCTGTCTGCCTTCGGGGTGTTTGCTCAGCCCTCTGCCCACGGCCCGGGGAGCAGGGACTATAGTTCCCATCAGCCAGTGGGGGAAAACAGCTGGATCAGGAACTATAGTTCCCATCAGCCAGTGGGGGAAAACAGCTGGAGCAGGGACTATGTAGTTCCCATCAGCCAGTGGGGGAAAACAGCTGGAGCAGGGACTATAGTTCCCATCAGCCAGTGGGGGAAAACAGCTAGAGCAGGGACTATGTAGTTCCCATCAGCCAGTGGGGGAAAACAGCTGGAGCAGGGACTATAGTTCCCATCAGCCAGTGGGGGAAAACAGCTGGAGCAGGGACTATAGTTCCCGTCAGCCAGTGGGGAAAAACAGCTGGAGCAGGGACTATAGTTCCCATCAGCCAGTGAGGAAAAACAGCTGGAGCAGGGACTATGTAGTTCTCATCAGCCAGTGGGGGAAAACAGCTGGAGCAGGGACTATGTAGTTCTCATCAGCCAGTGGGGGAAAACGGCTGGAGCAGGGACTATAGTTCCCATCAGCCAGTGGGGGAAAACAGCTGGAGCAGGGACTATAGTTCCCATCAGCCAGTGGGGGAAAACAGCTGGAGCAGGGACTATAGTTCCCGTCAGCCAGTGGGGAAAAACAGCTGGAGCAGGGACTATAGTTCCCATCAGCCAGTGGGGGAAAACAGCTGGAGCAGGGACTATGTAGTTCTCATCAGCCAGTGGGGGAAAACAGCTGGAGCAGGGACTATAGTTCCCATCAGCCAATGGGGAAAAACAGATGGAGCTGTGGACCGTCGCCACCGACCCAGCATGGAGTGCTTCCAACCAAGCCAGTGATCTAAGGATAGTGTGTTGTATTAATAGTGATGCATGCTGATGCACAGACAGTCCTTGCTCTCGTATCTAATCTAATGTGCAGTTTTCTGCAGAAGCCTGTTTGATGTCCTGATGTGCCTTGTGTTTCACTGTTTGACAAGCGACTTAGATGTGTATCATCAGGATGTATGAGGTAGCCCAGGTTCGATTCCCACCGGTTCAAGGGCATACCCCTAAAGTATACCCTTCAACTTGTATATTTACAGTACATGAACACCTGCTGTGGGGTTTACTACAGGGATGCAGATCTCTTTTCCTATTGTGTAACTATGCAGAAGGGTGATTAAAGCTCTTTTATATCTGAGGGCCACCCAGTCCTTTGAAGCGTGAGTCCAGTCAATCCTATGTTTGGGTACTGTTGTGTCCCCCAATGCTTCCCAGTGGGTTTCTACTCTGAATCAGACTATTGTTATAGCCTGCTAGTTCACATACTGGGTGAAGAACCCAAGCCAAACACTGAAGTGATAGAATCATTGGACAAATCACTTTCCTCACAGAGCCCACAGTTTCTGGCGGTTTCCACCTCAAAAAGAAAGTGATTGTTCTTGCAATTGAATACAAAGGTCAAAGTTCTAAATTCGTCTTTCCAAACTCCAGACTAGCTTTTGGATAATGAATTCAAGCAATTGAAATGTAACAAAAATTGCAGTTATGACCTTAGGCACCTAAAATAAAGAAAATATAGAACATTATGTGTCTTCACCTATTGTGTAATATGTGGGAGCCAATGTAATATCCAGACAGCGCAACTTGGACGTAGCATGGTAAATTTAAATCTGTCTACGTCCATTTCACATGATATGTGTAACGGTCGTCGTATGAAAGGGACCAAGGCGCAGCGGGTTGAGTGCTCATTTTAACTTTTAATTTAGAACACTGAAAACACAAAACACACGAATGCACAGTAATGCAGGCTACACACAGCAATGCACAAACCACTTCCCACAAAGGGACAGGTGAAACAGGGCTACCTAAGTATGACTCTCAATCAGCAACAACGATGTACAGCTGTTCCTGATTGAGAGCCATACCAGGCCAACACAAAGAAATACACAACATAGAAAACCATAGAAATAAAAAACAAGAACATTACCCAAAAACCCCGGAACACATAAATCAAACACCCCTCTTACATAAATACATATACCATTAAACCCCAAACCACATAAAACAAATACCCCCTGCCACGTCCTGACCAAACTACAATAACCCCTTATACTGGTCAGGACGTGACAGTACCCCCCCAAAGGTGCAGACCCCGGATGCACCTCACACAAAAATAAACACAAAATAAACCCCCCCAAACTAAAGGGAGGGAAGGGAGGGTGGCTGCCGTCACCGACGGTTCCCGTGCTACACCCCCCCTCCCCAATCCTCCCACTGTGGAGGTGGCTCAGGCTCTGGCCTTAGTCCACCACCTAACCTGTCCACCCCCGCTGAATACCTCTGGCTGAGGCACGTCGCTGTAGACCTCGGGCTGAAGCACTTCGCTGTAGACCCCAGGCAGAAGGATGATTCTGGGAGCTCCGGACTGTGGGCTGTCTCACTCGGTTCCGGACTGTGGGCCGTCTCACTCAGTTCCGGACTGTGGGCCGTCTCACTCGGTTCCGGACTGTGGGCCGTCTCTCTTGGTTCCGGACTGTGGGCCATCTCTAGACGGGGCACTGTCGTCGGACACTCTGGACGGGGCACAGTTTCCGGACGCTCTGGACGGGGTACTGTCGCCGGAAGCTCTGGACGGGGTACTGTCGTCGGAAGCTCTGGACGGGGTACTGTCGTCGGAAGATCTGGACGGGGACTGCGCACTGAAAGCCTGATGCGTGGGGCTGGTAGTGGAGGTACCAGACTGGATACAAGCACCCCAAGGCTAGTGTGGGGAGCAGGAACAGGACGAGTTGGACTGGGCTGACGCACTGGAGGCCTGGTGCGTGGGGCTGGTACTGGAGATGCCAGACTGGATACACGCACCCCAAGGCTAGTGCGGGGAGCAGGAACAGGACGAGTTGGACTGGGCTGACGCACTGGAGGCCTGGTGCGTGGTGCTGGCTTTGGATGTGCCAGACTGGAAACACGCACCTCAGGGCTAGTGCGAGGAGCGGGAACAGGACACACTGGGCCGTGAAGTCGCACTGGCGGTCTTGAGTGCAGTACTGGCACCACCCTTACTGGCTGGATGCCCGCTTCCCCCTGGCAAATACGGGGTGCTGGCACCGCGCACACCGGCCTGTGAATGCTCGGCCTCGACGCCGTGCGCATCACCCCATAGCACGGGGCCTGACCAGTAACAAACTGCCTCCGATAAGCACGGGGAGTTGGCTTGGGGCTTAACCCTGGCCCAGCCAAACTACCCGTGTGCCCCCCCAATTTTTTTTTATTGTGGCTGCCTCTCATGCATCCTACGTTGGGCCCGCTCTTCGCTCCACTTTCGCCGTTCCTCCCTCGCTGTCTCCACCTGTTTCCATGGCAGGGTATTGCCCCCTGCCATTACCTCCTCCCATGTCCAAAATGTCCTCCACTCCCTTCTCTCCCTGGCCCAGGATCCTTCCTCTTCCTGGGCCCACTGCTTGGTCCTTTGGTGGTGGGAAGTTCTGCTAACGTTAGCTAGGCAGCTAACGCTAACGTTAGCTAGGCGAGGCGGCTAACGTTAGCTAGGCTAGGGGTTAAGGTTAGAGGAAGGGTTAGCTAACATGCTAGTAGGTGCTGAGTAGCTAAAAAGTATTAGCAAAGTTGCTAATTAGTTAAAATGCTGAAGTTCTCTGTGATGAGACTCAAACACGCAACCTTTGGGTTGCTGGACGTTTGTGTTACACACCCACCAATCCACCGTGGCATACCATCCTCCTTTTGTTTTTGGCTTGTAACCATACCAACAGTAACATATCAAACTAATTTCAGTGTCCAGGATTTACTTTTACTATGTTACATCTAGTCTATGAGACCAGGCTGAACAGTGAAAAATAGAAGTCTCTTAATGACATTCTAAGTACCAAAATAAAATACAGCCCAGACTGTCTGCTGGATTGTTTGTGTCCTAGCCTCTCCCTGTCCCCCTCTCCATTGTAATGTACTGTACTGTACACACGTGTTATTATTTCCCCTGCTTTACAGAGGCAGTGAGGCCATCACAGCTGTCTTACAGAGGGAGCTTGACCACTGACCTCAACTACCATACCACTGGGATAAACAGCAGGAGTCCCTGGAAGTACGGGTGGGAAACCCCACGACTTCACTGCTGAGTGGCCAGTTTGCAGGGTCATGTTCATTAGGGCACACAGTAGCAAATTGTTTTGCAATAGAAGACAAAAACAAGCATTTCTTATTAGACCAGTTCAGGTAGTCCCTCCGTTTGGCGCCTAATGAATATGACCCTGCTGTCCTGCCATCTGCCTCCCCTAATGAGCCAAGGCCTCTAAGGAACGTGCTAGAAGCACAAGAGGATTGGAGGCCTGGAGTGCATACTGCAGGTTCGGCGCAGGGAGCAGGACAGGATGTGGTCCTATTGTTTTCTGGATCCCCTCTTTTCCTTCCAGGGTTGCAGAAGGCCGCTCTCTCTCCCTCAAGGCCCGAACATCTTAAGTAAACAAAAAACACTTCACATGTATCTTGTCTGTTTCCCTCTCTCTGATCCAGATGTTTTGAGAGATAGGGTGGTTTTATAAGAACAAAGCAAGATGTGTCTGTGGGGTGCGCTTTATTAAATGTGCAGTAGCGTCTGTGCTATATCATATCCTGACTGTGGATAGACTATGTTCGTGTAAAAGTAAGCTTATGTAATGTGTAAATGTGAATGTGTATTGACGTGTAAATAACATGGGTTCAGATAACAGGAACAGTGTTTTGTGTGATACTGACTACTATTGTGTATAAACATTCTGACATAAGGGAGGACAAAGCATGTCATTTTATAGCAACCAGGTTGTTATTGAATTGACTATCAACTGATCAGGTCTAGTCTTTTACCATTGGATAAAGGCAAGGGAAAGTAGGAGGGAGAAGCGAGCACACCTATGTAGTTACAAAGTTACTCATTAACTTAAGTCCTTCAGAACACGATTGAGGTGAACGCACCCCTTTCAACCTTTGCACAACATGCCTCCATTTTATAGCAAAGGCGAAATACAAACTTACAGTGACAATGCTGCATTAATGTGAGCTATTAGGAAGAGGACATATTGTTACCTGGGTTTCAGGTACATATAGACCAGGCTGACCAGGTAGGACACTTCTAATGAGCGGACTTTCTCTAAATGTTAACCTTTTGGGCTGTTTTCATTTGTCAACATTGAGATCATATGACCTCCCTGATTCTCTTATTGATCATTAAGTACTGTGGTTACGGTAATACAGTATGTTGGTATATTTCTATGACATACTAGTATAATAACCAAATGCAAACAACCTTTTGATCAATCTCAACTACAGTATATCAGTAATTATGTTTTGATGGCTATTACGAGATATAATACCATGAACGTGGATGAATGAGAGAGAAACGGATATATAGATGCATGTTGCTCAGCCAGGCAGTCGTGCCCACATGTTGATACCCGCCGTTCGCTGTTTTGATCAAATAAGGCTAAACCGTTGACAGCCAACGTCTTGATAATAATGTAAAACATTGTTCATTCGGGGAGGATGATGTGGTGAGGTCTAGTTACATTAACAAGGAGACGCAGGAAGCTAAAGGTCTGTCAAATGCATTACTCTTTGATCCCACTAACCTCTAAAGCTAAAGATATTAGTTTCTGGTGTATTTGTTTCTAGAAGTTGCTTGGCTCTATTGCTGACACTGTGTAGGCCTTTAAACAAATGTTAGAAAGGATTGTGCCTATTGCCAGTTGCTTTGTTTATGACTTGAAGTGGGATTAACAGAGTTGCAGATGTGAAACTCATTAACCCACAACAGTCTAAGCCCTGTCTAAGCCGGGGAAGGGTTCTACTAAGCTATATGGAATTGTTTTAAGAAGGTCATACCAAGGATCATTAGCTATTTGATTTAGAATTTTAAGACCCCTTGAAGTATAAAAAATTATATTAAAACATTATGTGATGAAAATTTTAATTTGGCCTTACTGGTATTAGCCCATACAAACAAATTGAATAACACATTCACTACATGGAAAAACAGATAGTCCCCCAAAGAATCTAAAGGAAGTTTGTTCTGAAGTATCTGTCCTACATTAAATTTGTACATGCATTTTAACCCCTTATTTTTGTCATGAAACAGTCTCCATATATACACTACATGGCCAAAAGTATGTGGACACCTGCTCGTCGAACATTTCATTCCAAAATCATGGGTATTAATATGGAGTTGGTCCCCCTGTTGCTGCAAAAACAGCTTTTCACTAGATGTTGGGACATTGCTGCGGGGACTTGCTTTCATTCAGCCACAAGAGCATCAGTGAGGTTGTGCACTGATGTTGGGCGATTAGGCCTGGCTCGCAGTCGGCGTTCCAATTCATCCCAAAGGTGTTTGATGGGGTTGAGGTCAGGGCTCTGGGCTGGCCAGTCAAGTTCTTCCACACCGATCTCGACAAACCATTTCTGTATGGACCTCGCTTTCTGCACGGGGGCATTGTCATGCTGAAACAGGAAAGGACCTTTCCCAAACTGTTGCCACAAAGTTGGAAGTACAGAATCGTATAGAATGTCATTATATGCTTTATTTCCCTTCACTTGAACTAAGGGGCCGCAACCATGAAAAACAGCCCCAGACCATTATTCTTCCTCCACCAAACTTTACAGTAGGCACTACGCATTGGGGCATGGTGAAGCGTGATTCATCACTCCAGAGAACGCGTTTCCACTGCTCCAGTGTCCAATGGCGGCAAGATTTACACCACTCCAGCCAACCCTTGGCATTGCGCATGGTGATCTTAGGCATGTGTCCGGCTACTCGGCCATGATTAACCCATTTCATGAAGCTCCCAAAGAACAGCTCTTGTGCTGACATTGCTTTCAGAGACAGTTTGGAACTCAGTAGTGAGTGTTGCAACTGAGGACAGATGTTTTTTATGTGCTACGCGCTTCAGCACTCAGCGGTCTCGTTCTGTGAGCTTGTGTGGCCTACCACTTCGCGGCTGAGCCATTGTTGCTCCTAGACGTTTCCACTCCACAGTAACAGCAATTACAGTTGACATGGGAAGATTTAGCAGGGCAGAAATTTGACGAACTGACTTATTGGTAAGGTGGTATCCTATGACAGTGCCACATTGAAAGTCACTGAGCTCTTTAGTACGGGCCAATCTACTGCCAATGTTTGTCTATGGAAATTGCATGGCCGTGTGCTCAATTTTATACACCTGTCAGCAATGGGTGGGGCTGAAATGGCAGAATCCACTAATTTGAAGATGTGTCCACAGACTTTGTGTACATAAGTGTACTTCCATTCGTTTTTTAACTGGTACTGGGGTACCTTCAGAGGAGTCTTGTGAGGCCTGTGGACGTCTTAGAGCAAAACAACTAACATCTACAGCTGAAGTGGGAAGTTTACATATACTTAGGTTGGGGTCATTAAAACTCGTTTTTCAACCACTCCACAAATTTCTTGTAAACAAACTATAGTTTTGGCAAGTCGGTTAGGACATCTACTTTGTGCATGACACAAGTAATTTTTCCAACAATTGTTTACAGACAGATTATTTCACTTATAATTCACTGTATCACAATTCCAGTGGGTCAGAAGTTTACATACACTAAGTTGACTGTGCCTTTAAACAGCTTGGAAAATTCCAGAAAATGATGTTATGCCTTTAGAAGCTTCTGATAGGCTAATTGACATCATTTGTGTCAATTGGAGGTGTACCTGTGGATGTATTTCAAGGCCTACCTTCAAACTCAGTTCCTCTTGGCTTGACATCATGGGAAAATCAAAAGAAATCAGCCAAGACCTCAGAAAATAAAGTGCGGACCTCTACAAGTCTGGTTCATCCTTGGGAGCAATGTCCAAACGCCTGAAGGTACCACGTTCATCTGTACAAACAATAGTACGCAAGTATAAACACCATGGGACCACACAGCCATCATACCGCTCAGGAAGGAGACGCGTTCCGTTTCCTAGAGATTAACATACTTTGGTGCTAAAAGTGAAAATCAATCCCAGAACAACAGCAAAGGACCTTGTGAAGATGCTGGAGAAAACAGGTACAAAAGTATCTATATCCACAGTAAAACGAGTTCTATATTGACATAACCTGAAAGGCCGCTCAGCAAGGAAGAAGCCACTGCTCTAAAACCTTCATAAAAAAGTCAGTCTACGGTTTGCAACTGCACATGGGACAAAGATTGTACTTTTTGGCGAAATGTCCTCTGGTCTGATGAAACAAAAATAGAACTGTTTGGCCATAATGACCATCGTTATGTTTGGAGGAAAAATGGGGAGGCTTGCAAGCCGAAGAACACCATCCCAACCGTGAAGCACGGGGGTGGCAGCATCATGTTGTGGGGGTGCTTTGCTGCAGGAGGCACTGGTGCTCTTCACAAAATAGATGGCATCATGAGGGAGGAAAATTAGGTGGATATATTGAAGCAACATCTCAAGACATCAGTCAAGAAGTTTAAGCTTGGTTGCAAATGGGTTTTCCAAATGGACAATGACCCAAAGCATACTTCCAAAGTTTTGGCAAAATGGCTTAAGGACAACAAAGTCAAGGTATTGGAGTGGCCATCACAAAGCCCTGACCTCAATCCCATAGAAAATGTGTGTGCAGAACTGAAAAAGTGTGTGAGAGCAAGGAGGCCTACAAACCTGATTCAGTTACACCAGCTCTGCCAGGAATGGGCCAAAATTCACCCAACTTATTGTGAGAAGCTTGTGGAAGGCTACCCAAAACGTTTGACCCAATCAAACAATTTAAAGGCAATGCTACCAAATACTAATTGAGTGTATGTAAACTTCTGACCCACTGGAAATGTGATGAAAGAAATAAAAGCTGAAATAAATCATTCTCTCTACTATTATTCTGACATTTCACATTCTTAAAATAAAGTGGTGATCCTAACTGACCTAAGACCTGGAATTTTTACGAGGATTAAATGTCAGGAATTGTGAAAAACTGAGTTTAAATGTATTTGGCTAAGGTGTCTGTAAGCTTCCGACTTCAACTGTAAATGTTCGCGAGAGTCTCGCCTTTCCACAGAGGGTGTGTAGCCCAAATTGTTCAGACGCTACAGACAGAAGTTGGCAGATCGGCTGTACCGACTTCAGTACAGACTTCACCATCACGTTGGTGAGCCTCTCATCTTTCCATAGAGGGGTCATACTAGTTTGTAGGCCACACCGTTCGGACGCTACAGACGATTTTATGAGAAGACCCATTTTCGGGATGTCTGAAGGCCTGACAAACACCTCTCTAACTCTGTCACATCAACAGATGTGCTGGATTGAGACGCATCAAATGCAACCTAACAGATATCTCTAGCTTAAACTGACACATATTTATGTTTTTTTTATTATGATAATTAGATTTCCACGGGGGCACGGACATCGACTCTAGAGGGTTTAAAAGTAAAGAACAACTTAGATTTTTTTTGGTGTGTATTCCACCCTATCCCGAGTAGCAGGTACCCATTGCATGTGTCTAAAACATCTCCCTCAAACAACCTCCCTCTCTGCCTGTTGTTTTTCAAATCCCTGTATGATCAAACCATATCCTTTATTCTTGACAAACAATGGCATCACTTAGCTCCCGCGCAAAATATTCGCTGAACCCAATGATATTTATCTGGAACCATGGATGAGGACTGAGGAGGGGGAAGAAGGCTTGCTCACCTCACCGGCACCACAGAGTGTTACCAGGAGGTCAGACGAAGGATGGCTTTGTGTGTCACTTCCGTGTCCAGAGAGGAGAACGAGGAGTGGGGAAGGAGAGGGAAGAGAGGGACAGGACCCGGGCAACCCATTACAGAACAGAAAGATGTGGCATTGGGCTGCAAGGATGGGAGTGTGTGGCGGGCTGGTCAAGGAGCCCCTTTCAAAGCGTACCCTTAAACATAAAGTACACACACTCATGCAGATGCATGCACACACACACACACACACACACACACACACACACACACAGGGCAAAAACTGGTTGAATCAACATTGTTTCCACATAATTTCAACCAACCAAACATTCAATGTGATGACGTTGAATCAACATGGAAAACTGATTGGATTTGAAAAAGTCATCAACATGAGAGAATTTCTTATTTTTAACCTAAATCCAATGCCATTGTGAAATGTTTTGTTGATTTTATGTTGAATTCACGTTTGTTGACAACTTTTTTTATTTTATTTTTTATTTCACCTTTATTTAACCAGGTAGGCAAGTTGAGAACAAGTTCTCATTTACAATTGCGACCTGGCCAAGATAAAGCAAAGCAGTTCGACAACATAGAAAAACACCGAGTTACACATGGAGTAAAACAACATACAATCAATGATGCAGTAGAAAAAAATAAGACTATATACAATGTGAGCAAATGATGTGAGATAAGGGAGGTAAAGGCAAAAAATGCCATGGTGGCAAAGTAAATAAAGTATGGCAAGAAAAACACTGGAATGGTAGATTTGTAGTTTGAAGAAAGTTAAAAGTTAAAATATAAATAATATGGTGCAAAGGAGCAAAATAAATAAAATAAATAAATACAGTAGGGGAAGAGGTAGTAGTTTGGGCTAAATTAAAGATGGGCTATGTACAGGTGCAGAGATCTGTGAGCTGCTTTGACAGCTGGTGCTTAAAGCTAGTGAGGGAGATAAGTGTTTCCAGTTTTAGAGATTTTTGTAGTTCGTTCCAGTCATTGGCAGCTGAGAACTGGAAGGAGAGACGACCAAAGGAGGAGTTGGCTTTAGGGGTGACCAGAGAGATATACCTGCTGGTGCGCGTGCTACAGGTGGGTGCTGCTATGGTGACCAGTGAGCGGAGATAAGGGGGGACTTTACCTAGCAGGGTCTTGTAGATGACCTGGAGCCAATGTGTTTGGCGACGATTATGAAGTGAAGGCCAGCCAACGAGAGCATACAGGTCGCAGTGGTGGGTTGTATATGGGGCTTTGGTGACAAAACGGATGGCACTGTGATAGACTGCATCCAGCTTGTTGAGTAGGGTATTGGAGGCTATTTTGTAAATGACATCGCCGAAGTCGAGGATTGGTAGGATGGTCAGTTTTACGAGGGTATGTTTGGCAGCATGAGTGAAGGATGCTTTGTTGCGAAATAGGAAGCCAATTCTAGATTTCACTTTGGATTGGAGATGATTGATGTGAGTCTGGAAGGAGACTTTACAGTCTAACCAGACACCTAGGTATTTGTAGTTGTCCACAAATTCTAAGTTAGAACCGTCCAGAGAAGTTATGCTGGATGGGCGGGCAGGTGCAGGCAGCGATCGGTTGAAGAGCATGCTCAACCAATGTAAATTAAAACAAGACTTTGAATTGACATCTGTGTCCAGTGGGCTACTACACACATTGCCTCTTGTGGGCTCCTGGGCTTCCCATAGCTCCCAGGCGTTGTGTTGTTGTGCCTTTACTGCGCGAGGACAGGAAGAGATTAAGAGATGCCCACTCAGGTCTTTACAGCCAACCATGCTGAGCTTAATAGCAGAAGGAGGGGAGGAGAAGAAGCCTAATGGCAGAGCGACCAGCCAGTAGGCCCCCTCTGTGAAAAATCTCTTATTGTATAGAAAGTGTGAACACACACCTGCATAGAAAATGTACAATACATGTGGGAACACAAAACTGGTACTCTTGTCTTTGTGAGAAGATGCCAATAGACATCTTCAGAATGTGCAATGAGTCAGAGGATCTGTATATAACATAATGAGTCAACACTGCATGCAAACAAATGTAAATTAAGCAAATTTGCTTACAGAAGAGCATAAGAGGTCACTGGTTTTAGTTATGTCAAAAAACTGTTTATGTTTCCAACACGATTCTGGTGTGTTTTAGGGCCAGTCATTTTTCCTGGGCAGGTCACGTAACTATACCTTGTTGGAGGCCTATGTCAGTAAGGTTACATTGATTTGGGGTTGTAAACATATAAAACAAGATGTAGAATGAATTCCCAGAGGATAAAGTATGAATTAAAACACTAGTCTCAATTCAGTTCTGGTTATCTAGTTATTACTTCTCAATTCAGTTCTGGTTATCTAGTTATCATTGATCAATTCAGTTCTGGTTATCTAGTTATCATTGATCAATTCAGTTCTGGTTATCTAGTTATCATTGATCAATTCAGTTCTGGTTATCTAGTTATCATTGATCAATTCAGTTCTGGTTATCTAGTTATCATTGATCAATGCAGTTCTGGTTATTATTTTTCAATGCAGTTCTAGTTGTGACTCATTTGTCAGTCTGATTAATACTTAGTTGTGACTCATTTGTCAGTCTGATTAATACTTAGTTGTGACTCATTTGTCAGTCTGATTAATACTTAGTTGTGACTCATTTGTCAGTCTGATTAATACTTAGTTGTGACTCATTTGTCAGTCTGATTAATACTTAGTTGTGACTCATTTGTCAGTCTGATTAATACTTAGTTGTGACTCATTTGTCAGTCTGATTAATACTTAGTTGTGACTCATTTGTCAGTCTGATTAATACTTAGTTGTGACTCATTTGTCAGTCTGATTAATACTTAGTTGTGATTCATTTGTCAGTCTGATTAATACTTAGTTGTGACTCATTTGTCAGTCTGATTAATACTTAGTTGTGATTCATTTGTCAGTCTGATTAATAGTTAGTTGTGATTCATTTGTCAGTCTGATTAATACTTAGTTGTGACTCATTTGTCAGTCTGATTAATACTTAGTTGTGACTCATTTGTCAGTCTGATTAATACTTAGTCTTTGTCTGTCCATCTGTGATTCCTACAGGAAGCAGGGAACCATGGGGTCATGGGGCCACAGCCTGTGTGTGGTTTTGTGTTTCTGGGGAACAGTTAGCAGGAGCATGCTTCAGAGTCGCACTGTTGGCCCGTGTACTGCCAATACTGGCACGGTAAGAAAGACTCACAGCTTTCTTCTTCTCCCCGTTTTCTTCTCCTCTTTTTCTTGCCGTTGTTCAGTTCCAAGCAGTCACGTGAGGAAAACACTATGGGGAATTTCCTGTTTGAGACATTTTTCCTGTTGTTGATCATAAGATAATGTTACCTCTGGGAGTGAAGTCTGATTCCTTACAGGATATCAACATAAGAATTATGTCAAGATTGGGACTCTCTTTAAGTGAATTGATTTGTTGTTCACAACTTTATTTGTTATATATTAGATGGTTTTCTTTATCTTTCGTTTTAAAGTTACATGGAATATTTAGTTATCAGCACTAGACAGTTGCAAAGACTCCTAATTAATTAATTAACACCACCTTTTTTCATTCACCCATATAATGGCTTTAGGGAGAAACTTCCAAAAATCATAAAGTTCATTTTACATTTCTTGATTCTTGCTAAATGGCAACCACAATATGGGAAGCGTTGGTTTGACCAATCTTGTCCATCTCTTCCCCAAGGCATCATTTAACTGCAGTTGGAGGAAACTGGATCATATTCCAAAAGAGATATGGGACAATGCAACCACACTGGACCTCTCCCAGAACCACCTCAACTTAACTAACTCTCAACACCTCAGACAACTACAGAGGTTGGATCAGCTGGTTACCCTCAATCTCTCAGGCAACTACCTCCCTCTGCTGGGGAAAGACAACCTCTGCAGCCTCCCCTCCCTGCATACACTAGACCTCAGTGGCTGCCAATTGACTTCCATAGAGGCTGGAGCTCTGCACGGTTTACCCAGGTTAGGGAAGCTGTTTTTGGGGCACAACAGACTGCAAGTCCCCCTGTCTGTCTCCACTCGAGATATAGTAACTATATCCTTCCTGGATCTCCATGGGAACCAAGAGCTTGAGCGTGGCTCTGATGATTTGACGACAGGAATCAGAAGACCATCTCATAGAAAACTGTTGACAAATGACCGTGAACATCCCACCACAACTCCAACTAACCCAATGACTACAGCTAATGGTAAGGATCTCATAACAATTTACTTCTGCCTCATATCATCTAATTTATATGTAGTTAAGTCATATCATATTATTATCAGCTGTCATAGAATTCTTTGAAGCTTACTCAAGCGGTCTTGGCTGTTATAGCTGTGATGTAATTCATAATAATGATTTGAACAGTAAAACCTATTCCCCTCTCGCCGAACAGGCACAGAGTCGCCTGGTCAGAGCCGCCCCTCCCACAGTTGGCAATATTTGGTGGCAGTCCTTGTTACGGCCATCTCCCTCTCCCTCCTCATCGCCAGCCTGGCCAAATGCCAGCTGGTCCGCCGCTACCTAGCCAGCTATCGCCACACCCGTCTGACCGAGCAGGACACAGCCAGCCAGTGTGACCCCAACAGTCTGGAGGTGGGCTTCTCCATGCACAACCATGGGGGACAGGCACAGAGCCCCCACCCTGCTGCTGTCCTCCAGGGAGAGATGGACACAGAGGATGAGGAAGATGATGATGGCTTCATAGAGGATAACTACATACAAGCCAGCGAGAGGGAGAGGGCTAAGAGGGCACTTGAAGTGGAGGAAGAGGAGGAAGAGGATGGGATGGACTTTACCATTGGCTAGGAAGAAAGGGAGAAGGTGGAAAGATAGGGGAGAGAATGAGAGAGAGAGAGAGAGAGGTCACTATCCTATTTGGACACTGATTGGGACCAATGCAGATATTAAATATAAGCATGTCTATTTCCATCATCTTTAGAGGGAAAAAACAGTCACAGAGACAGATGAATACAAAACTGACAATAGCAATAACTCAATTTAGCTCCGCAATAGGGCACCTTGGTTTGTGTCTTTCAATGGATTTCAAAATTGGGCTAACTGTTTGTACGGACTTTGATAGAAATTAGTTAGAACATTATTATTTAAAGTGGGTCAAATAATCAATCAATCAATTTGTTTTTGAGTTCGATTTTTTAAGTTCCAACTCAGTTTTACCAATGAAATTGATGTTGTTTGAGTGTGCCTGCACTCCATTTTGTTACATTTGTAGATAAAATAAAACGTTTTAAAATTCAATAGCGCACATGTTTTTCTTTCTGTAGAAAAATACATACAATTATCTTGAAACAGTTAGGCATATGCGTCAATCTATGATAATGTATAGCAATACTTTATATAGTACAATAGACAAACACGCCTGATAGTAGCCTATGCTTAACTTAAGCAGAATAGAAGAGAATCGATACCATATGTAGACCTAATAATTGATGTAGGATTGGTTTTGCATGCTCTGTTGCGTTGAAAGCTGCTTGACAGGTCTGACGACGAAATACTACCCGGAAAGAGCAGTGGGGTGCATTAGACAACAGAGCGCGAGATGGGAGATGCACTGAATGAAATGCTGTAAGGGATATTCAACGTCAAACATTTATATTTTTTGTGCTATTAGTTTATCAGGATGTCGGCGTCTGCTATATTCATCCTGGACCTTAAAGGAAAGGTAAGCTGAGACTTGACAGTCTACGTGGCACTGGCGGATAAGTTTATAGTTTGACATCGATTAGTCTTGCGTTGCTGTTGCGGTTTTAAGGAAGACTTGTTCGCGACGAGGCTAGGCATCGATCAACAGCGCCTGCATCTGCCAGTGTAGCGCAGAAATCCATGCGTAAAAGCGCACATAAGAAAATGAAAGAGCGGTAGGGCAGGCTATAGTAATATGACATACTTGTTTATATTTTAATATTTACAACTAAATGTATTTGTTTCTCAGAATTCGTCACTAGCTATGTTTCCAATAGCCTGTCCAGGGATTTTTTTGTTGTTGTCGACATTTAAGAAAGTTCTCATAGAAAATAGATTCTACAATTGTCTGCTAAGGTGTTTCCATTGAACTATCTTGTCGACGAAAACAGCTGGACGTACTGACGTCACACCTAAAAAAAAGAAATCGACAAAAAATGAAGTGGTTGATGTGTTTCGATGACCATTTAGGCAAATTGCGCATTAATACATGGGCGACAGCCTGTATGCCCTCCCTATCCGTTTAATGTCTCAGGTATCCCGCGAAAGCCCGAATGGATAGAATACAATAATTGACCATGGTGAAAGTTGCACTCTTTTAGATCTGAAATAATTGGATGGTGAAACTTGCCAACCAACCAGAAAATCGAGGCATAGCAATTCAGGCATTCTTGAAAATCAGGCCAATCCTTATTCTGCAAATACATGTTTTTTGTTGAAACAAAATATTTAGCAAGCAGTAGAAATTTAGAATTAAATGTGGAGTGGAGCTTATTTACTAAACAAAAATATAAACACAACATGCAACAATTTCAAAGATTCTACTGAGTTACAGTTCATATAATGAAATCAGTCAATTGAAATATATTCATTAGACCCTAATCTATGTATTTCACATGACTGGGAATACAGATATGCATCTGTTGGTCACAGATGCCTTTAAAAAAAAGTAGGGGTGTGGATCAGAAAACCAGTCAGTATCTTGTGTGACCACCATTTGCCTCATGCAGCGCGACACATCTCCTTCGCATAGAGTTGATCAGGCTGTTGATTGTGGCCTGTGGAATGTTGTCCCACTTCTCTTCAATGGCTGTGCGAAGTTTCTGGATATTGGTGGGAACTGGAACACGCTGTTGTACACGTCGTCGTACACGTCGATCCAGAGCATCCCAAACATGCTCAATGGGTGACATGTCTGGTGAGAATGTAGGTATGAAAGAACTGAGGCCCATTGTCGTGAATGGCACGACAATGGGCCTCTGGATTTCATCACGGTTTCTCTGTGCATTCAAATTGCCATCGATAAAATGCAATTGTGTCCATTGTCCGTAGCTTATGCCTGCCCATACCATAACCCCACCGACAGCATGGGGCTCTCTGTTCACAACATTGACATCAGCAAACCACTCACCCACACGATGCCATAAACACTAGCTGCCGTCTACCTGGTACAGTTGAAATTGTGATTAATCCGTGAAAAGCACACTTCTACAGCGTGCCAGTGGCCATCGAAGGTGAGTATTTACCCACAGAAGTCGGTTACGATGCCGAAATGCAGTCAGGTCAAGACCTTGGTGAGGACGATGAGCATGCAGACGAGCTTCCCAGAGAAGGTTTCTGACAATTTATGCAGAAATTCTTTGGTTGTGGAAACCCAGTTTCATCAGCTGTCTGGGTGGCTGGTCTCAGATAATCCCGCAGGTGAAGACGACAGATGTGGAGGTCCTGGGTTGGTGTGGAAACACATAGTCTGCAGTTGTGAGGCCGGTTGGATGTACTGCCAAATTCTCTAAAACAACGTTATGGAAGAGAAATTAACATTCAATTCTCTGGCAACAGGTTTGGTAAATATTCCTGCAGTCAGCATGTCAATTGCACGCACCCTCAAAACTTGAGACGTCTGTGGAATTGTGCTGTGTGACAAAACTACACATTTTAGAGTTGCCTTTTATTGTCCCCAGCACAAGGTGTACTTATGTAATGACCATGCTTAGTAAGCCTATTGATATGCCACAACTGTCAGGTGGATGGATTATCATGGAGAAGGAGAAATGCTCACTTTACAGGGATGTAAACAAATGTGTGCACAAACTATCAGAGAAATAAGCTGTTTAAGTGTGTGGACAATTTCTGGGATATTTTATTTCAGCTCATGAAACATGCAACCAACACTTTACATGTTGCGTTTTATATTTTTGTTCAGTGACCAAAATCCACCCCATTTCAAACCCATACAAATTTTGTTGATCTTTAGAATTTATTTTTCGCAGCCTTGCTTTTGTCGAATACACCTGGGAAACCTGACCTCCGACCACAGTAGGCATTGACCACATAGGTATTCCACTTAGTGATCGGATCAATTATATATTTCACATTTGTTGCCAGAGAAATAGAAATCTACTCCAGCGATCTCTGAACCCCAGATGGTTTATATGTACGTCTTCTAAAATTTGAAATAATTTCTTGTCAAATTATAGCGCGTTCACATACAACCATTCACAGCAGACGATGGACTGTTGTCGGGCAGGTTACAGTGTAGCAGCAGTGCAGTCAGTAGTCCGAAAATTTGAGTTTTTATTGGACAAATGTAGGTAGGTCCCTCCCCGTTTCGTTCCGTTTGGATCTGTTTGGTTCGTAGTGAAGACATCGCTGAGGTGTATTCATTACCCCGAATCTGTTGCAAAACGTTTCAGTTTCAGTTGGACAAATTCCGGTAGGTAACCTCCTCGTTTCGTTTGGAAGACCTAATGAATATGGCTCTGGTGTTGTGAATAGAAACATTCCTGGTAAAACTTGTTCTGCAACACCAAAGCGCACCATGCCTATTCAGTATTAGGCTTTACCTGCCAGACTGGTCAGACAACCTTTTCTCTTGTTCTATGCTCATATTTCTTGTTAGACTTACAGTATGTTTATTAAGTTGCTAATTGTGTAATTTACTAACAGATATATCATTAACATGCAATAATAGCCTTATTCATGGGGAGTTGTTTGCATACAAACAAAACATAATAAAGTCTGGAGTACCTGGTCAAATCAAGCCAGCTCAGACAGCAGGGCTGCGTTCAGTACGTTTTTATGTTCTGGAACGTTCAACTGAACGTAAACGGTTGGGTTGTTGGACGCTGTCAGCATGGCCACTGCCCTTTAAATAATTCACTCATTGCTTCAAGCCACACCGCACCACACCCACCAAACAGGAGAAAACATACCTCAAAGTCTGTTCAAACTTACAAGGATGTTTTTGAGAAACATGTCATTCAGGACAAACCATTCCATAGCGTAGCAAACGTTTCGGCGAACTGAACGCACCTCAGAGTATAGTCTAATCACGCAAAAACTGACTTTCCTTATTTGGATGGTCATGTTAATAATATTGTGGAGAAAGGACAAAAGGCCCCACCAGTGCCTGAAGGTGTCAGGGGGAAAGATTACTATCTCATTGGCCCCTACCTGCATCCCTGATAGTGCTGATTAAAGCCTTTCTCTCCTCTCTGCCCTGGGAGCAATCCAATACCTCTTACCCAGGCTGGGCTGTGCTGGAAGCCCCAGCTGCTCCCTGGCTGGAGGGCAAACAGACATGCTTCCAATGTAGCTGTTTCACTGGTTGTCTGTCTCTTGGAGACTAGAGTGGCTGTATACAGGCAGTGTATCCACACTGGTTGTCTGTCTTTTTGAGAGAGGCTGTATACAGGCAATGTATCAACACACTTGTTTGTAGTAGTGAGATGTTATGAATGTAGCTTTATGCTGTACTGTTCAAGTGAATGTTTCACAATCTCTGTCTTTGAAATATATTGTTATGCTGATAAATGGCTACTTTGTTTTGTACTCTGACTACACTCGAAAGTTAAAGAATGGCCACCAGCACACTGATGAATTCTCCCCAGCTCTTTAATTGAGCAAATTTAAACAACGGGAGCATTCATCAGTGTGCAGTGTCTATTCTTTACTTTGTATACCCTGCATCTGCAATTCTGGATGAGTGTACACTACTTTTAAAGTGCACATGTTCTGTCTCAATATGTGTGAAACTACACGATGTACAGATACTGTAGATCTTTCAGGATTAAATATTGAGTTGCCATGTGTGCCTGATTGTCAAACTCTGTCCTTCTCAGCGGTAAAAGGCAAGTTTTTTGGAGACCCTCTGGTAGCTTGATAGATACTCCATGGTTGTTTACCTCCAAATGACTGAGCTGGTTTTCCCAAACGGCACCCTATTCCTTATGTAGACTCTGGTCAAAAGTAGTGAGTCACATAGGAAGAGTGCCCTTTGAGACTGACCCTAAGTGATCGCTAGTCTGTTTATCTTAATTGAGATGTGCCGTCGGTCTCTGAAGATCATACAGACAGTAGTTCATATCGATTGTAAACAATGCCTCATTAACAATGACCAGTATCCTGTTACCAAACAATCTTCCCCTAGCAGAATTGTCCTATAGTTAAGGGGATGTGTGTGTGAAGCAGGCCTAAGGGCCCTCATTACAGCCAGTCAGTGTGTTTTACCGTTTGTCAGCCAACAGTGGGACTGAAGGTGAACCAAGCTTGATTTCAGCTTCCCAGACATGTCTCTTGTTCAATCTCAAACGGTAACAGCATCACTGCAGCAGTCTCTCAGATCTGTTTCACTGTAGCAGGAGGCACTGCCTAACTCTTAGAGTTGCTGTGTGTCTGTAGGTTCACATTTAAAGTCAGCAGAATAGTCTCACGTCACCAGACCAACATCCTATAATGGCTGGAGTCTAGGCTAGCATAACACAAATGTCATGTTTCAGAGAAACTGTGCAAAGGGGATTTTCAGGGGAATAAAAGAGATGTCACAGATATAGTCAATCTGGTTTAATTACAAGTTGCCACAGGGAGAATGATCTGTAAACACCAGCCCGAGAAGATAGGAAGACTCCATCAGAGGCTACAGAATCATAGCTACATTAGTGTGGCGTCAAACTTTAACCACATAAGTCAACACTGGCAGACATTTGATACTGGCAGTTAAACAGGTCAAAGGTAGAACATCAGTACTTAGTTACAGTAAATCAAATACGAGAGGAAATGATCAAACAATTCCCCATTAAAGGGGTTTAATAAAGAAAGAAAAGGTGACTGGAGTGAGGTTTGCTAGCTCATGATGACTGCAGAAAGTGTCTGGGGATTTAAACATGGAATGAGGAACTTGCCATGGCATGTTCTGATACATGCGTCTGATTAACACAGAGGGGGAGGTGTTGATGAAGGGATAGTGACAATTGGTTTGAACAATATTTGTACTTTTTCATTTCCTTGAACCTTCATGGCAGTTTACTGTACATTTTAAATCAGAAGCCGAACATGTTCTCCAAAGTTATTTTTAATTCTCAAAATGGTATTAGTTAAACACTGACATTTACCTCTACATTCTTAACAGTCAGGTAACTTTGGTGTTTCCTGCATGTGCGTCAAGACTCCTCTTTAAAGGCAACAAGCTTTGAACGGTCTGTCTGGGATTCCACCATCCCTTTATAGCTAAAGAACGAGGAAGAGCCTGTCCATATCCTTTCACTGTGTGAGGAGTTTCCTGTGTGACAGAGGGCCCTCTTCAATGCAGACCTGGGAAGAACATTGTATTTTTAAGAATATACCAACTTTTCAAATACTCAAGGGAGTTGTCGTGTCTTTGGCATCATTAAAACGGAAGACATGTTTATCAAATAACTCTCTGTAATTATTATTATGCGATTAAACTGATTAATCGTGTAACTGTAATTAACTAGGAGGTCGGGGCACCAAGGAAAATATTCAGATTACAAAGTTATAATTTTCCTAATATAACTTTCAGATATCATACTATCTGATCTGAGTCTTCTGATTAATGATGTGTTATTTACCTCAACAGTCTCATTCCAAACGTCGTAAATTGTTGGTTATCTGCACGAACCCAGTCTTCACTATGAGTCATCCATACATCAATTGTCTTAAAATCATTTATTTACTAAACTAAATAATTCACAGAAATGCATAATCAGACAGATATGGTTACAAGGAAATGATAGGAGAATGTGACCTAGTGGGCTAAACCGGCATGGCGGCTTGTTAGACAGAAGGGGAGTGTGGGTCAGCTGAGAAGGCACTACAGAGTTGATAAATATTAACAATTGAAATGCTAATCCTAATCCTCACTCATTCGGGAACAATTGCAATCCATATATATATATTTATGCTCGGTGTGTCGTCGGGATCTTTGTTGAAAAGTTCTGTTCTGTTGGAGAGTTTTGTCCTCGCGTTCTCTCTCTCTCTCTCGGTTAGAATGGATATTTCAAAGGGACATTCATTAATGTTGTTATAGGACGGCTGTTTCGTCGGTCATCACGTTCAATGATACCGAATTCCTAGCTGCAGACTAGTAATTAATATCAAAGACTTGTTATTATTCTGTCGGTATCAATATCTAAGAGTTTAACCACGGGGTATGGTTAAAGTTCAGAACGAGGAATGCATGGTCAAACCTTGGCCCTCTTGTTATCGAGGTAAGCTGGTCTGGTGATAGAAACCCTGCGTGGGGGTTTTATTCGGAATGACAGAAAAAGGCTGTCTCATGACGCCAGGTCTCGTCTGTTCATGGGGGCGTGCCGATGACTTGGTAAAACTTTAAACAGAAAATACAATTCTCTCACATTAACATCTTACAAGCATCCCAACATATTCCAAATAGCTTTATCCTTATTCATTAATTTTATACAACCATTAGATGTAAGTCTCACAACTAAGGCTATGATATAAACAGAGCCATGGTAATGTGGCCGTATTGTCTCTCATGAGTTTCACAAAATTGTACCAAACGGACCAGTCCGTAGCTGGATTTTTCACCGATCTTTTATACCTTCTCCAGAACATAAATGTCTTTCGGTTCTCCAGTCCTGTGAGGTGGAAGAATTCCTGGGTTCTTTCTATGAAGCCCACTCTCTCTGTATACTGTGGCCATGAGGGCCATGAGGACATTTTCTTAGGAATTTACGACCTCTCTCACAGGGCCTGAGTAGGGGGAGGTAGGGGGATGGTACATAGAAAACCCAAAGAGGGCAACGTCATGACAGAGTCAACTAAAAAGGCAACTATTTTCTTTGATATTCAAATACAGAAAAACATCATATTTGAAAAGGTATTTGAATATATGCAAGTTATTTGAAAACCCCAAAATATGTATTTGATGGATGCCAAATATTTGAAGAATCAACAACTACAACTGTTGAGTTAGTATATTTGAACTATCATAAGCACATGGTTTGGAGGGCTCTTAGATATGAATCTTAATATAGCCCAGAATTTAATGAGGGTTATGTAATCACCTCAACATTAGAGTAGATCACTTTTGCAGCTTCAAAACAGTAACAGAATACAGCTAATAAGTGTCAAAAGGAAACTAAATATCCCAAAACTGCCTTCTTGAAATCAACTACAGCCAAGGTAAGTGGAAAATAATGGTGTATTCAGAATACATACTATCCCTTTAAAGATGGTATAGTGTTTGTTTGAAACAAGAACACTTACACTCAGATCGACAGAGGTTTGAAGTTGTTTTTGCTAAGCATCCAACTTGCTATTTGCAAATGGATTTGTATTACGCTGCAGTATTTTCAGGTATCATACAATGAATTGCAGCTTTTTCTACCTTTCCAGTGGCATGTTGAAAGATTCATACAGTAGTTGTGCGTCACAACTTGTTTATACTTATCTGTACAAAAGATCATTGGTTTGAATTGATTATGTACACCTGGAGCAAAATCTTCAGATAGAAATGTATTCTGTAGATCAAATATGACTGTCAGATAGATTGGAATAGTATAGTAGATTGTGTGTGCTCTATTCATTCTATTTCTATCTTCAACATGCAGTTCCAGAAACAGCCCTGCCATAAATTGAAGGCAACCAATCCAATAGTTTCAGAAAAGTAGTCACTTCCTAACATCTGTATTCACATATTTGTTTCAAGTCGTTGCGTTCTCAGATCTGTATTCAAATAGTTTAAACATGTAGTTGCTTTCTCAGGTCTGTATTCAAATAGTTTAAACATGTAAACTCAGAAAAAAAAGAAACATCCTCTCACTGTCAACTGCGTTTATTTTCAGCAAACTGAACACGCGTAAATATTTCTATGAACATAACAAGATTCAACAACTGAGACATAAACTGAACAAGTACCACAGACATGTGACTAACAGAAATTGAATAATGTGTCCCTGAACAAAGGGTGGGTCAAAATCAAGAGTAACAGTCAGTATCTGGTGTGGCCACCAGCTGCATTAAGTACTGCAGTGCATCTCCTCCTTATGGACTGCACCAGATATGCCAGTTCTTGCTGTGAGATGTTACCCCACTCTTCCACCAAGGAACCTGCAAGTTCCCAGGCATTTCTGGGGGGAATGGCCCTAGCCCTCACTCTCCAATTCAACAGGTCCCGGACGTGCTCAATGGGATTGAGATCCGGGCTCTTCGCTGGCCATGGCAGAACACTGACATTCCTGTCTTGCAGGAAATCACGCACAGAACGAGCAGTATGGCTGGTGGCATTGTCATGCTGGAGGGTCATGTCAGGATGAGCCTACAGGAAGGGTACCACATGAGGGAGGATGATGTCTTCCCTGTAACGCACGGCGTTGAGATTGCCTGCAATGACAACAAGCTCAGTCCGATGATGCTGTGACACCGCCCCAGACCATGACGGACCCTCCACCTCCAAACCGATCCTGTTCCAGAGTACAGGCCTCAGTGTAACGCTCATTCCTTCGACGATAAACGCGAATCCAACCATCACCCCTGGTGAGACAAAACCATGACTCGTCAGTGAAGAGCACTTTTTGCCAGTCCTGTCTGGTCCAGCGGCAGTGGGTTTGTGCCCAAAGGGGATGTTGTTGCCGGTGATGTCTGGTGAGGACCTGCCTTACTACAGGCCTACAAGCCTTCAGTCCAGCCTCTCTCAGCCTATTGCGGACAGTCTGAGCACTGATGTAGGGATTGTGCATTCCTGGTGTAACCCAGGCAGTTGTTGTTACCATCCTGTACCTGTCCCGCAGATGTGACGTTTGGATGTACCGATCCTGTGCAGATGTTGTTACACGTGGTCTGCCACTGCAAGGACAATCAGCTGTCCATCCTGTCTCCCTGTAGCGCTGTCTTAGGCGTCTCACAGTACAGACATTGCAATTTATTGCCCAGGCCACATCTGCAGTCCTCATGCCTCCTTGCAGCATGCCTAAGGCACATTCACACAGATGGGCAGGGACCCTGGGCATCTTTCTTTTGGTGTTTTTCAGAGTCAGTAGAAAGGCCTCTTTAGTGTCCTAAGGTTTCATAACTGTGACCTTAATTGCCTACTGTCTGTAAGCTTAACGACCGTTCCAGAGGTGCATGTTCATTAATTGTTTATGGTTCATTGAAAAAGCAGTGTTTAAACCCTTTATTTTACTAGGCAAGTCAGTTAAGAACAAATTCTTATTTTCAATGACGGCCTAGGAACAGTGGGTTAACTGCCTTGTTCAGGGGCAGAACGACAGATTTGTACCTTGTCACCTCAGGGATTCGATCTTGCAACCTTTCGGTTACTAGTCCAGCGCTCTAACCACTAGGCTATTTTTTACGAATTATCTTTGAAAGACAGGGTCCTGAAAAAGGGATGTTTCTTTTTTTGCTGAGTTTAGTTACTTTTTCAGGTCTGTATTCAAATAGTTTAAACATGTAGTTGCTTCCTCAGATCTGTATTCAAAAAGTTTAAACATGTCGTTGCTTTCTCGGGTCTGTATTGAAATAGTTTTAAAAATAAGTCATTTATTGGGATCTGTATTCAAATAGTTCTGGTCACATCCTTTGTTTCTCCAGAAAAGCATAGCTAAAACTAGTTCTCCCAGGTCTGCTTCAGTGTGTGAGATCCTTCAAGCATATGCTTTGATCTATCAGAGTGTGAGGGCTCCAGCCCAGCAACTCTCAATGCTGACTCATCTTGTTATTGGTGTTGAAATGAAAGGGAGTGTGTGAGTGAGAGTTCCCTCAGGCCACTCCAGTGTATCTTGTGGTGTGTGAGAGAGAGATATTTATTTTGCACAATGCTGTCATTGGGCATTGTGATCCCAGATTAGTTGTCAGTTATTTTATGTTTCTAAACAGAGGCCTCCTGGCAGAGGCTGTTGCTCCTTTCATTTACTGTACATCTTCCACAGCTTACTGCTGAGCCTTTACAACAAGGGGAAGGGCATATGCTCCATGTTTGATCTTTTTGAATTTCTTCTGTTGCATAACTGCCTCTATGGACTCCCTGGATAACAGTGAGAATTGCTGCCGACAGTGCCGAGTGAACTATCCTATCTAAATAAAGATGAACTGAATTGAATTGAAAATGAATTTCATTAATGTGTTACAATGCCCTCTGTGTCGTGTGGTTTCAGGTGTTGATATGCCATAACTATATGGGTGTGCAACACTTTACCCTATTTACAAATCTTCACCCTATTACACAGGGAAAAAAAGTATTTGATCCCCTGCTGATTTTGTACGTTTGCCCACTGACAAAGAAATGATCAGTCTATAATTTTAATGGTAGGTTTATTTGAACAGTGAGAGACAGAATAACAACAAAAAAATCCAGAAAAACGCATTTCAAAAATGTTATAAAATGATTTGCATTTTAATGAGGGAAATAAGTATTTGACCCCTCTGCAAAACATGACTTAGTACTTGGTGGCAACACCCTTGTTGGCAATCATAGAGGTCAAACGTTTCTTGTAGTTGGCCACCAGGTTTGCACACATCTCAGGAGGGATTTTGTCCCACTCCTCTTTGCAGATCTTCTCCAAGTCATTAAGGTTTCAAGGCTGACGTTTGGCAACTCGAACCTTCAGCTCCCTCCACAGATTTTCTATGGGATTAAGGTCTGGAGACTGGCTAGGCCACTCCAGGACCTTAATGTGCTTCTTCTTGAGCCACTCCTTTGTTGCCTTGGCCGTGTGTTTTGGGTCATTGTCATGCTGGAATACCCATCCACGACCAATTTTCAATGCCCTGGCTGAGGGAAGGAGGTTCTCACCCAAGATTTGACGGTACATGGCCCCGTCCATCGTCCCTTTGATGCGGTGAAGTTGTCCTGTCCCCTTAGCAGAAAAACACCCCCAAAGCATAATGTTTCCACCTCCATGTTTGACGGTGGGGATGGTGTTCTTGGAGTCATAGGCAGCATTCCTCGTCCTCCAAACACAGCGAATTGAGATGATGCCAAAGAGCTCCATTTTGGTCTCATCTGACCACAACACTTTCACCCAGTTGTCCTCTGAATCATTCAGATGTTCATTGGCAAACTTCAGACGGGCATGTATATGTGCTTTCTTGAGCAGGGGGACCTTGCGAGCGCTGCAGGATTTCAGTCCTTCACGGTGTAGTGTGTTACCAATTGTTTTCTTGGTGACTATGGTCCCAGCTGCCTTGAGATCATTGACAAAATCCTCCCGTGTAGTTCTGGGCTGATTCCTCACCGTTCTCATGATCATTGCAACTCCACGAGGTGAGATCTTGCATGGAGCCCCAGGCCAAGGGAGATTGACAGTTCTTTTGTGTTTCTTCCATTTGCGAATAATCGCACCAACTGTTGTCACCTTCTCACCAAGCTGCTTGGCGATGGTCTTGTAGCCCATTCCAGCCTTGTGTAGGTCTCCAATCTTGTCCCTGACATCATTGGAGAGCTCTTTGGTCTTGGCCATGGTGGAGAGTTTGGAATCTGATTGATTGATTGCTTCTGTGGACAGGTGTCTTTTATACAGGTAACAAACTGAGATTAGGAGCACTCCCTTTAAGAATGTGCTCCTAATCTCAGCTCGGTATCTGTATAAATGACACCTGGGAGCCAGAAATCTTTCTGATTGATAGGGGGTCAAATACTTATTTCTCTCATTAAAATGCAAATCAATTTATAAAATTTTTGACATGCGTTTTTCTGGATTTTTTTGTTGTTATTCTGTCTCTCACTGTTCTAATAAACCTACAATTAAAATTATAGACTGATCATTTCTTTGTCAGTGGGCAAACGTACAAAATCAGCAGGGGAGCAAATACTTTTTTCCCTCACTGTATGTGTTTTCCCTGTAGGTGTTGATCAGTCGTAACTACATGGGAAACATGGACATGAATGAGGTCGACCACTTCATGCCCATTATGATGACGATGGAGGAGGATGCAGACTCATCGCCCCTGGTGACACACGGCTCTGCCCACTTCCTGTGGATCAAACACAGAAACCTCTACCGTATCCTGTCCAAACAGGAATTCCTGTTACTGCTCAGTCAGGCCGTCTTGGTTACCAAGCTTCTGTCTCTCGTACCATGCTCAGGACGACTGTCTCTGCTTCTAACACATCACACAATTCACAGTTCACACCCTCACTGCATGTCCTTTATCTGTACATCTCATGTTATTCTGAACTAGAGGGAAATGCTGTGAACAACTAATCTTTTGAGTCCACTATCTCACTTGTAAAAGTTCCATGTGAAAAATATTTTAAAACAGCAGTGGCCCAGTTACTTTTCTGTTCAACAGTTTTAGTACATTCTTAAGTTCTTCTTCAGTGGTGGCAATGACCAAGAAGAATGCCAATGCAGCCCTGGTCTACTCCTTCCTCTACAAAATGGTGGAGGTGAGTGTGTGCTTTACTGATATACAGTCGTGGCCAAAAGTTTTGAGAATGACACAAATATTAATTTTCACAAACTCTGCTGCCTCAGTTTGTATGATGGCAATTTGCATATACTCCAGGGTGTTATGAAGAGTGATCAGATGAATTGCAATTAATTCCAAAGTCCCTCTTTGCCATGCAAATGAACTGAAACCCCAAAAAACATATCCACTGCATTTCAGCCCTGCCACAAAAGGACCAGCTGACATCATGTCAGTGAGTCTCTCGTTAACACAGGTGTGACTGTTGACGAGGACAAGGCTTGAGATCACTCTGTCATGCTGATTGAGTTTGAGTAACAGACTGGAAGCTTCAAAAGGAAGGTGGTGCTTGGAATCATTGTTCTTCCTCTGTCAAACATGGCTACATGCAGGGAAATACGTGCCGTCATCATTGCTTTGCACAAAAAGGGCTTCACAGGCAAGGATATTGCTGCCAGTAAGATTGCACCTAAATCAACCATTTGTCGGATCATTAAGAACTTCAAGGAGAGTGGTTCAATTGTTGTGAAGAAGGCTTCACGGCGCCCAAGAAAGTCCAGCAAGCGCCAGGACCGTCTCCTAAAGTTGATTCAGCTGCGAGATCGGGGCACCACTAGTACAGAGCTTGCTCAGGAATGGCAGCAGGCAGGTGTGAGTGCATCTGCACGCACAGTTAGGCAAAGACTTTTGAAGGATGACCTGGTGTCAAGAAGGGCAGCAAAGAAGCCACTTCTCTCCAGGAAAAACATCAGGGACAGACTGATATTCTGCAAAAGGTACAGGGATTGGACTGCTGAGGAGTGGGGTAAAGTCATTTTCTCTGATGAATCCCCTCTCCGATTGTTTGGGGCATCCGGAAAAAAGCTTGTCCGGAGAAGACAAGGTGAGTGCTACCATCAGTCCTGTGTCATGCCAACAGTAAAGCATCCTGAGACCATTCATGTGTGGGGTTGCTTCTCAGCCAAGGGAGTGGGCTCACTCACGATTTTGCCTAAGAACACAGCCATGAATAAAGAATGGTACCAACACATCCTCCGAGAGCAACTTCTCCCAACCATCCAGGAACAGTTTGGTGATGAACAATGCCTTTTCCAGCATGATGGAGCACCTTGCCATAAGGCAAAAGTGATAACTAAGTGGCTCGGGGAACAAAACATTGATATTTTGGGTCTATGGTCAGAACTCCCCAGAACTTAATCCCATTGAGAACTTGTGGTCAATCCACAAACAAAAACCCACAAATTCTGACAAACTCCAAGCATTGATTATGCAAGAATGGGCTGCCATCAGTCAGGATGTGGCCCAGAAGTGAATTGACAGCATGCTTTGCGGATTGCAGAGGTCTTGAAAAAGAAGGGTCAACACTGCAAATATTGACTCCTTGCATCAACTTCATGTAATTGTCAATAAAAGACTTTGACATTTATGAAAAGCTTGTAATTATACTTTAGTATTCCATAGTAACATCTGACAAAAATATCTAAAGACACTGAAGCAGCAAACTTTGTGGAAATTAATATTTGTGTAATTCTCAAAACTTTTGGCCACGACTGTACAGTACAGTTGAAGTCGGAAGTTTACACTTAGGTTGGAGTTATTAAAACTTGTTTTTCAACCAATCCACAAATTGCTTGTTAACAAACTATTGTTTTGGCAAGTCGGTTAGGACATCTACTTTGTGCATGACACAAGTAATTTTTCCAACAATTGTTTACAGACAGATTATTTCACTTATAATTCACTGTATCACAATTCCAGTGGGTCAAAAGTTTACATACACTAAGTTGACAGTGCCTTTAAACAGCTTGGAAAATTCCATAAAATAATGTCATGGCTTTAGAAGCTTATGATTGGCTAATTGACATCATTTGAGTACCTGTGGATGTATTTCAAGGCCTACCTTCAAACTCAGTGCCTCTTTGCTTGACATCATGGGAAAATCAAAAGAAATCAGCCAAGACCTCAGAAAAAAAATTGTAGACCACCACAAGTCTGGTTCATCCTTGGGAGAAATTTCCGAACGCCTGAAGGTACCACGTTCATCTGTACAAACAATAGTAGGCAAGTATAAACACCATGGGACCACGCAGCCATCATACCGCTCAGGAAGGAGATGCGTTCTGTCTCCTAGAGATGAACATACTTTGGTGTGAAAAGTGCAAATCAATCCCAGAACAACAGTAAAGGACCTTGTGAAGATGCTGGAGGAAACAGGTACAAAAGTATCTGTACCCACAGTAAAACGAGTCCTATATCGACATAAGCCGCTCAGCAAGGAAGAAGCCACTGCTCCAAAACCGCCATAAAAAGCCAGACTACGGATTTCAACTGCACATGGGGACAAAGATCGTACTTTTTGGAGAAATGTCCTCTGGTCTGATGAAACAAAAATTGAACTGTTTGGCCATAATGACCATCTTTATGTATGGAGACAAAAGGGGGAGGCTTGCAAGCCGAAGAACACCATCCCAACCGTGAAGCACAGGGGTGGCAACATCATGTTGTGGGGGTGCTGCAGGAGGGACTGGTGCACTTCACAATATAGATGGCATCATGAGGGAGGAAAATTATGGGGATATATTGAAGCAACATCTCAAGACATCATTCAGGAAGTTAAAGCTTGGTCCAAATGGGTCTTCCAAATGGACAATGACCCCAAGCATACTTCCAAAGTTGTGGCAAAATGGCTTAAGGACAACAAAGTCAAGGTATTGGAGTGGCCCTCACAAAGCCCTGACCTCAATCCTATAGAACATTTGTGGGCAGATCTGAAAAAGCTTGTGCAAGCAAGGAGGCTTACAAACCTGACTCAGTTACACCAGCTCTGTCAGGAGGAATGGGCCAAAATTCACCCAACTTATTGTGGGAAGCTTGTGGAAGGCTACCTGAAACATTTGACCCAAGTTACACTCAATTGCCTTCAAATTATTTATGTAAACTTCTGACACACTGGGAATGTGATGAAAGACATAAAGCTGAAATAAATAATTCACTCTACTATTATTCTGACATTTCACATTCTTAAAATAAAGTGGTGATCCTTTAAACTGAGTTTAAATGTATTTGGCTAAGGTGTATGTAAACTTCCGACTTCAACTGGAGTACACTGCTTGTATTCAACCAATTGAATGCAATCCTATTGTATTAAGTTGTCTGTCTGTGTGCCCATCTGTAGGTGTTTAAGGAGTACTTTAAGGAGCTGGAGGAGGAGAGTTTCCGTGACAACTTTGTGACTGTGTATGAGCTGATGGACGAGATCATGGACTTTGGCTTCCCTCAGACCACAGACAGCAAGATCCTGCAAGAGTGAGTATTGGACTGAGTACCAGTCAATCAATACTGCAATCTGTCTTGGAAGGCTTGGCTTGACATTTCAGACTGTAATACAGTGGCAATACTAAAACAGACTACCAAACTGATAACTATCAAACAGACTACCAAACTTACTGATATCCAACAGACTGATAACCAACAGACTGATGACCAACATACTTCCATACTGACTATCCAGCTGACTGATATTTAACAGACTGATATTTAACAGACTGATATCCAACATACTACCAAACTGACTGTCTAGCTGACTGATATCCAACAGACTGATATCCAACAGACTACCAAACGTACTGATATTCGACAGACAGATATTCAACAGGCTACCAAACAGACTGATATCCAGCTGACTGATATCCAACAGACTGATATCCAACAGACTGATACATTTACATTTACGTCATTTAGCAGACGCTCTTATCCAGAGCAACTTACAAATTGGTGCATTCACCTTATGATATCCAGTGGAACAACCACTTTACAATAGTACATCTATATATTTTTGGGGGGGAGGGTAGGGGGGGTGAGGGTTAGAAGGATTACTTAATCCTATCCCAGGTATTCCTTAAAGAGGTGGGGTTTCAGGTGTCTCCGGAAGGTGGTGATTGACTCCGCTGTCCTGGCGTCGTGAGGGAGCTTGTTCCACTATTGGGGTGCCAGAGCAGCGAACAGTTTTGACTGGGCTGAGCGGGAACTGTGCTTCCGCAGAGGTAGGGAGGCGAGCAGGCCAGAGGTGGATGAACGCAGTGCCCTTCTTTGGGTGTAGGGACTGATCAGAGCCTGAAGGTACGGAGGTGCCGTTCCCCTCACAGCTCCGTAGGCAAGCACCATGGTCTTGTAGCAGATGCGAGCTTCAACTGGAAGCCAGTGGAGTGTGCGGAGGAGCGGGGTGACGTGAGAGAACTTGGGAAGGTTGAACACCAGATGGGCTGCGGCGTTCTGGATGAGTTGTAGGGGTTTAATGGCACGGGCAGGGAGCCCCGCCAACAGCGAGTTGCAGTAATCCAGACGGGAGATGACAAGTGCCTGGATTAGGACCTGCACTGCTTCCTGTGTGAGGCAGAGTCGTACTCTGCGAATGTTGTAGAGCATGAACCTACAGGTCCGGGTCACCGCCTTGATGTTAGCGGAGAATGACAGGGTGTTGTCCAGGGTCACGCCAAGGCTCTTAGCACTCTGGGAGGAGGACACAATGGAGTTGTCAACCGTGATGGCGAGATCATGGAACGGGCAGTCCTTCCCCGGGAGGAAGAGCAGCTCCGTCTTGCCGAGGTTCAGCTTGAGGTGGTGATCCGTCATCCACACTGATATGTCTGCCAGACATGCAGAGATGCAATTCGCCACCTGGTTATCAGAAGGGGGAAAGGAGAAGATTAATTGTGTGTCATCTGCGTAGCAAGGATAGGAGAGACCATGTGAGGATATGACAGAGCCAAGTGCCAAGGTGTATAGCGAGAATAGGAGAGGGCCTAGAACTGAGCCCTGGGGGACACCAGTGGTGAGAGCACGTGGTGCGGGGATGGATTCTCGCCACGCCACCTGGTAGGAGCGACCTGTCAGGTTGGACGCAATCCAAGAGTGAGCCGCGCCGGAGATGCCCAACTCGGAGAGGGTGGAGAGGAGGATCTGATGGTCCACAGTATCAAAGGCAGCAGATAGGTCTAGAAGGATGAGAGCAGAGGAGAGAGAGTTAGCTTTAGCAGTGCGGAGAGCCTCCGTGACACAGAGAAGAGCAGTCTCAGTTGAATGCCCAGTCTTGAAACCTGACTGATTTGGATCAAGAAGGTCATTCTGAGAGAGATAGCAAGAGAGCTGGCCAAGGATGGCACGCTCAAGAGTTTTGGAGAGAAAAGAAAGAAGGGATACTGGTCTGTTGTTGTTGACATCGGAGGGATCGAGTGTAGGTTTTTTGAGAAGGGGTGCAACTCTCGCTCTCTTGAAGACGGAAGAGACGTAGCCAGCGGTCAAGGATGACTTGATGAGCGAGGTGAGGTAAGGGAGAAGGTCTCCGGAAATGGTCTGGAGAAGATAGGACGGGATAGGGTCAAGCGGGCAGGTTGTTGGGCGGCCGGCCGTCACAAGTAGCAAGATTTCATCTGGAGAGAGAGGGGAGAAAGAGGGCAAAGCATAGGGTAGGGCAATGTGAGCAGGACCAGCGGTGTCGTTTGACTTAACAAACGAGGATCGGATGTCATCAACTTTCTTTTCAAAATGTTTGACAAAGTTATCCGCAGAGAGGGAGGGGGGGGAGGATTCAGGAGGGAGGAGAAGGTTGCAAAGAGCTTCCTAGGGTTAGAGGCAGATGCTTGGAATTTAGAGTGGTAGAAAGTGGCTTTAGCAGCAGAAACAGAGGAAGAAAATGTGGAGAGGAGGGAGTGAAAAGATGCCAGGTCCGCAGGCAGGCTAATTTTCCTCCATTTCCGCTCGGCTGCCCGGAGCCCTGTTCTGTGAGCTCGCAATGAGTCGTCAAGCCACGGAGCAGGAGGGGAGGACCCGAGCCGGCCGGGAGGATAGGGGACATAGAGAGTCAAAGGATGCAGAAAGGGAGGAGAGGAGGGTTGAGGAGGCAGAATTAGGAGATTGGTTGGAGAAGGATTGAGCAGAGGGAAGAGATGATAGGATGGAAGAGGAGAGGGCCATCCCCGTAGCTCAATTGGTAGAGCATGGTGTTTGCAACGCATGGTGTTTGCAACGCCAGGGTTGTGGGTTTGATTCCCACGGGGGCCAGCACAGAAAAAAACAATTATGAAATAAAAGTATGCATTCACTTCTGTAAGTTGCTCTGGATAAGAGCGTCTGCTAAATGACTAAAATGTAAAAAATGTAAAATGAGAGAGTAGCAGGAGAGAGAGAGCGAAGGTTGCAACGGCTCAATACCATCTGAGTAGGGGCAGAGTGTTGGAGGAGAGCGAGAGGGAAAAGGATACAAGGTAGTGGTTGGAGACTTGGAGGGGAGTTGCAGTGAGATTAGTAGAAGAACAGCATCTAGTAAAGATGAGGTCAAGTGTATTGCCTGCCTTGTAGGGGGGACGGTGAGAGGGTGAGGTGGAAAGAAAGAGGCAGAGAGAAATTAGTCAAAGGTAGACGTAGGGAGGTTAAAGTCACCCAGAATTTTGAGGGGTGAGCCATCCTCAGGAAAGGAACTTGTCAAGCTCATTGATGAACTCTCCAAGGGAACCTGGAGGTAGATAAATTATAAGGATGTTAACCTCTCTAGGGTAGGTGGCACCAAATCGTCCTACCTACGTAACAGCCAGTGGAATCCTGTGGCGCGATATTCAAATACCTTAGAAATGCTATTACTTCAATTTCTCAAACATATGACTATTTTACAGCATTTTAAAGACAAGACTCTCGTTAACCTGTTAGGGCTAGGGGGCAGTATTTACACGGCCGGATAAAAAACGTACCCGATTTAATCTGGTTACTACTCCTGCCCAGTAACTAGAATATGCATATAATTATTGGCTTTGGATAGAAAACACCCTAAAGTTTCTAAAACTGTTTGAATGGTGTCTGTGAGTATAACAGAACTCATATGGCAGGCAAAAACCTGAGAAGATTTCATGCAGGAAGTGGCCTGTCTGACAAGGTGTTGTTGTTCTTGCCTCTGTTTATTGAAGACTGAGGATCTTAGCTGTAACGTGACACTTCCTACGGCTCCCATAGGCTCTCAGAGCCTGGGAAAAAGCTGAACGATATCGAGGCAGCCTCTGGCTGAAACACATTATCGCCTTTGCCAAGTGGCCGATCAGAGGACAAAGGGCTTAGGCGCGTGCCCGAGTCGAGCTCGTGCTTTATTTTCTTTCGTCTGTTTACCTAATTGCAGATTCCCGGTCTGAATATTATCGCTTTTTTACGAGAAAAATGGCATAAAAATTGATTTTAAACAGCGGTTGACATGCTTCGAAGTACGGTAAATTAAATATTTACAAATCTTTTGTCACGAAATGCGTCGTGCGCTTGACCCTTATTTTCCATTCGGAAAGTGTCTTGAACGCACGAACAAAACGCCGCTGTTGGAACATAACTATGGATTATTTTGGACCAAACCAACATTTGTTATTGAAGTAGAAGTCCTGGGAGTGCATTCTGACGAAGAACACCAAAGGTAATCAAACTTTTCTAATAGTAAATCGGAGTTTGGTGAAGGCTAAACTTGCTGGGTGTCTAAATAGCTAGCCCTGTGATGCCGGGCTATCTACTTAGAATATTGCAAAATGTGCTTTCACCGAAAAGCTATTTTAAAATCGGACATATCGAGTGCATAGAGGAGTTCTGTATCTATAATTCTTAAAATAATTGTTATGCTTTTTGTGAACGTTTATCGTGAGTAATTTAGTAAATTGTTAGTAACCACACTGTCCAATTTCAAAAAGGCTTTACAACGAAAGCAAAACATTAGGCTATGTCAGCAGAAATAATCAGACACCCATTTTTCAAGCTAGCATATAATGTCACAAAAACCCAGAAGACAGCTAAATGAAGCACTAACCTTTGATGATCTTCATCAGATGACACACCTAGGACATTATGTTATACAATACATGCATGTTTTGTTCAATCAAGTTCATATTTATATCAAAAACCAGCTTTTTACATTAGCATGTGACGTTCAGAACTAGCATACCCCCCGCAAACTTCCGGCGAATTTACTAACAATTTACTAAATTACTCACGATAAACGTTCACAAAAAGCATAACAATTATTTTAAGAATTATAGATACAGAACTCCTCTATGCACTCGATATGTCTGATTTTAAAATAGCTTTTTGGTGAAAGCACATTTTGCAATATTCTAAGTAGATAGCCCGGCATCACAGGGCTAGCTATTTAGACACCCAGCAAGTTTAGCCTTCACCAAACTCCGATTTACTATTAGAAAAGTTTGATTACCTTTGGTGTTCTTCGTCAGAATGCACTCCCAGGACTTCTACTTCAATAACAAATGTTGGTTTGGTCCAAAATAATCCATAGTTATGTTCCAACAGCGACGTTTTGTTCGTGCGTTCAAGACACTATCCGAATGGTAAATAAGGGTCATGCGCACGGCGCATTTCGTGACAAAAGATTTCTAAATATTTCATTACCGTACTTCGAAGCATGTCAACCGCTGTTTAAAATCAATTTTATGCCATTTTTCTCGTAAAAAAGCGATAATATTCCGACCGGGAATCTGCAATTAGGTAAACAGACGAAAGAAAATAAAGCATGGGGTCGACTCGGGCACGCGCCTAAGCCCTTTGTCCTCTGATCGGCCACTTGTCAAAGGCGGTAATGTGTTTCAGCCAGAGGCTGCCTCGATATCGTTCAGCTTTTTCCCGGGCTCTGAGAGCCTATGGGAGCCGTAGGAAGTGTCACGTTACAGCTAAGATCCTCAGTCTTCAATAAACAGAGGCAAGAACAACAACACCATGTCAGACAGGCCACTTCCTGCATGAAATCTTCTCAGGTTTTTGCCTGCCATATGAGTTCTGTTATACTCACAGACACCATTCAAACAGTTTTAGAAACTTTAGGGTGTTTTCTATCCAAAGCCAATAATTATATGCATATTCTAGTTACTGGGCAGGAGTAGTAACCAGATTAAATCGGGTACGTTTTTTATCCGGCCGTGTAAATACTGCCCCCTAGCCCTAACAGGTTAAGCTTGAATGGGCTAGTGACTGTGACAGCATGGAATTCAAAGGAGGAGATAGATAGATGGGTCAGGGGAGAAAGAGAGAATGTCCACTTGGGAAAGATGAGGATTCCAGTGCCGCTGACCAGATGCTCTCGGGGTATGCGAGAACACGTGGTCAGACGAGGAGAGAGCAGTAGGAGTAGCAGTGTTTTCTGTGGTAATCCATGTTTCCGTCAGCGCCAAGAAGTCGAGGGGTCTGGAAGGTAGCATAGGCTGAGATGAACTCTGCCTTGTTGGCCGCAGACTGGCAGTTCCAGAGGCTGCCGGAGACCTGGAACTCCACGTGGGTCGTGCGCGCTGGGACCACCAGGTTAGAGTGGCAGCGGCCATGTGGTGTGAAGCGTTTGTGTGGCCTGTGCAGAGAGGAGAGAACAGGGATAGACAGACACATAGATGACAGGCTACAGGAGAAGCTATGCTAATGCAAAGGAGATTGGAATGAAAATTAACTAAACAACTGGGGAAGCGAGAGAGCAGGGCCTCCCTCACTAACCATTCACTGAAACACTCAAATATAACTTTTCCAACTTCCACTTTAGAAATTATAATTGATGTAAACTACAGTGGTTCAATGTTTCCAGGAATAGGCTCAAACTTAGTTTATTCAGCTAGATAACTTGGTACAGTATTCTTCCGTGAAACCCACCCAGTGCACCGTGTCCTATGATGCCATAGCTAACTAGCATGCTAGCATCCAATAACACACGGTTAGCACCAATACTTGGTTACAACAAACTACCAATGGATCATTCGTGTCCGTGTCTTGTTCCTTTCATAACGCAGAAGTAATTAAACGTTGGCTAGCTAACACAAGGTCAGTCCTGCTAGCTACACAAGTGGACTACACAACTCGAAAGTTCAGAAAGTTAAGCTTACGTTGCAAAAATCTTATTGACTAAAAATGATACAGTACTGCTAGCTGGTAGAGTTGGCTAGCTAGCAGTGGCTGCGTTGACCTTTATCTTTTATCTTTGATATGTAGACAACTATGTAGCTAGCTAACATTACACTAATCAAATCGTTCCGTTGTAATGTATTTCGTTTCTACAGTACTGCTAGTGGGTAAAGTTGGCTAGCTAGCAGTGGCTGTGGTGTTGACGCCGTTTGGAAAACGGCGCGAACGAATACAGCTGGCTAGCTAACCTTGTTAGTTTCTCAAAGTTAGTTTCTCAAAGCTACACCTACACCTTAGCTACACCTTTATCCTTGATGCAAAGACAACTATGTAGCTAGCTAGCTAACATTACACTAATCAAATCGTTCCGTTGTAATGAAATGTAATATTACCCGCGGAGCGAAGTACAGCACGGCTACTCACTCCAGCATCCGGTAACCAAACTTACTGATTTCCAACAGACTGATATCGAACAGACTGATATCAGACTGATATCCAACATACTACCAAACTGATTATTCAGCTGACTGATATCCAACATACTGATATCCAACATACTGATATCCAACAGACTACCAAATGTACTGATATCCAACAGACTTATATCCAACAGACTGATATCCAACATACTACCAAACTGTCTATCCAGCTGACTGATATTTAACAGGCTGATATTTAACAGGCTTCATATCCAACAGGCTTCATATCCAACAGGCTTCATATCCAACAGACTGATATCCAACAGTCTGATATCCAACAGACTACCAAACTTACTGATATCCAACAGGCTGATATCCAACAGACTGATATCCAACATACTGATATCCAACAGACTGATATGCAACAGAATGATATCCAACAGACTGATATCCAACAGATTACCAACAGACTGATATCCAGCTGACTGATATCCAGCTGACTGATATCCAGCTGACTGATATCCAACAGACTGATATCCAACAGACTGATATCCAACAGATTACCAAACAGACTGATATCCAGCTGACTGATATCCAGCTGACTGATATCCAGATGACTGATATCCAACAGACTGATATGCAACAGAATGATATCCAACAGACTACCACAGTGCTATGTAAACTACAGTATATAGGGTCCAAATGCTTTAGCTTGTTAACAATACTTTATTTTTGTGGTTTCTTCTCTGCTAAAGAGTGAGTGGAGTCAGTTGTCAACATCTCTGTCTGTACATCTTTCTACTAGATGACTTGCCAGCATACTGGCATCCAGGCTAGTGACAGTATACAATAGCCTACAGGGTTCAGAGGGTTTAACTCGTTAACAGGAATTTGTTTTTCTGTTTTGCTCTCGGGAAAGGTGCCATGTTCTGGCAGAAGGTTCAGCATTTACTTAATTAGGGCCAGGCTACCACGGCAACGGGCTAAATATGTCTCCTTAATTACATCTTCTTTCACTTACAATTGAAAGCCTGCTTGTAACATCATACTATAATTTAGTATTTTTATAATTGCTCAAGCAGACTATTTACTGTGATAATAGGGTGACTGTCTGATGTAGACGTGAAGATTTTGCCCTGAGATTTGATGAGGCCTTTATCAGTGTGATGTCTGTGTTGTCTGTGTCCATGGGCCTGAATAGGGCTGATCATTGCTAGACTGTCTTCCATTGACACACACACACACACACACACACACACACACGCACACACAATACCACCGTCAGCTGGCTGCACTCGACACTCCAGACAGACGAGCTCTGTTCCAATCCTCGTTTTGCCAAGTAGACCCCCCGCCCCAACTCATCCCAGCGTTCTTCCATCCTCGCCCTCTTCTCCCCCCAATCAGGCACTTCCACAACCCCCCCCCCCCTTAAAACACTACCCACCTGGCCTGCCAACCATTCCCTTGTCTTCCCCTGTGTGTGTATGTGAGACAATGAGTGTGTTTGTGTGTGTTGTTTGGTAGTATGACTGACATGACATTCTTATGCTAATCTGTCGATTTACCACCAACTCTGCTCTCGGATAGACTCATTAGCATTTTTGAGAAGAATCAGGACCAAACAAAACAAGCCCGCTTGTCTTTCATCTCTTTCCACTCTCTGTGAGTCGTGATGAGGCGTTGAGATAAGGAGTTGAGATGAAATGATCTCCCTGCATGAGGTGGGGTTATCGTAAAACACAGTGTCTTGGTGAAATCAAACCAGTGTTTGGTAATTTCTTGGTCAATTTTGGGGGTCATCTTTCAGTGCCTGTGCAGTGTGCAGACACATTTTGAGCCATGCTAGCGTCTTTTAATCTGAGCGATAGGGGGTTTCTCAGACAAGCCCAGAGAAGGTTTAGTAGAGGACAGGAGGTTTCTCAGACGAGCCCAGAGAAGGTTTAGTGGAGGCGAGGGGTTTTCTCAGACAAGCCCAGAGAAGGTTTAGTAGAGGAGAGGGGGTTTCTCAGACGAGCCCAGGGAAGGTTTAGTAGAGGAGAGGGGGTTTCTCAGACAAGCCCAGAGAAGGTTTAGTAGAGGAGAGGGGGTTTCTCAGACAAGCCCAGGGAAGGTTTAGTAGAGAAGAGGGGGTTTCTCAGACAAGTCCAGAGAAGGTTTAGTAGAGGACAGGAGGTTTCTCACACGAGCCCAGAGAAGGTTTAGTAGAGAAGAGGGGGTTTCTCAGACAAGCCCAGGGAAGGTTTAGTAGAGGAGAGGGGGTTTCTCAGACGAGCCCAGGGAAGGTTTAGTAGAGGAGAGGGGGTTTCTCAGACAAGCCCAGAGAAGGTTTAGTAGAGGAGAGGGGGTTTCTCAGACAAGCCCAGGGAAGGTTTAGTAGAGAAGAGGGGGTTTCTCAGACAAGTCCAGAGAAGGTTTAGTAGAGGACAGGAGGTTTCTCACACGAGCCCAGAGAAGGTTTAGTAGAGAAGAGGGGGTTTCTCAGACAAGCCCAGGGAAGGTTTAGTAGAGGAGAGGGCGTTTCTCAGACAAGTCCAGAGAAGGTTTAGTAGAGGACAGGAAGTTTCTCACACGAGCCCAGAGAAGGTTTAGTGGAGACGAGAAAGTCGGCAAGCATCAGAAGGGTCCATGGTGGAGAATGGATCAATCTGTCTCATTACCCCAGGGGGAGCTGGGAGAGATGCAGGCAGAAGAGATCTATCAGGGGGGATTACAGGCCTGTGTGTGTGTGTGTGTGTGTGTGTGTGTGTGTGTGTGTGTGTGTGTGTGTGTGTGTGTGTGTGTGTGTGTGTGTGTATTTGAGGAAGTAGATGGTGTTGCTGTCTGTCACCTGGTTGTTTGTCAGTGAGGTATAAAGAGAGGCAAGGGCAGGTGTCCCACAGATGGTCACGTTAGCATACTGGAGGTACATCATCTCCCTCCTACCCACACCCCATCTCATCACATCATCCCTTCAGACACCCAGTCTTCCCTGGAGGACAACAAGCCTCTCTCAGGACAGCATATCTCTGCCTGTTGTACAACTCAGCACTGCAGCATACGGTGCTGATAGTACATCCAGTAGTAGACGATAGTCATACAAGGTCTGCTGTGTTTAAAGGCACAATGGGATCGGGCTAGTGACATGTAGCCACTCTCGCAGAGCTATGGGTGCAAGGCCTGACAGTCTATGAGGTCAACTTGATTGCTTTTAGCAATTTTAGATTGTACCGATTTAATGAGCACACAAGATGTACTTCAGGTACAAAATAATGATTTGAGCTCAGAGTTTAGTTTAGCGCAGTCTGAGTCTTTTGGTTACAATTACAATGTAAACCCCCTTGTTCCAATTACACCCATGGCTCCCAAGCTCACAACCCAAGACAAATCCTTTCAATAATCTATCTACTCCAGTCAAGAGGTTTAATAAAATGAACTTTCTATTCTGGGGTATCCTAAGCTCTTTCATCAATAATGAATAAATGCAAGGTATGATATCACCTAGAAAACAAATATCTTCATAAAATAACTTCCACTCTCCTTCCTAGAGTTCCTTTTCATCTTCTGCTTGCTCCTCTGTTCTTGCACCTAAGTGGAAAGTGAGGTAGCGATGCCGGTATTTGTCCCCCTCTGAACAAGCCTACATGGTATCTGTCCTCTCTCCTCTCCCCTCTGTCCCCTCTCTGCTCTCCCCGGTCCCTCTGTCCCACTCTCCTATCTCCTCTCCCCTCTCTTGTCCCCCTCTCTGCAGGTACATCACCCAACAGGGTCACAAACTGAGTGTGGGCGCCCCTCGCCCCCCCGCCACCGTCACCAACGCTGTGTCCTGGAGGTCAGAGGGCATCAAGTACAGGAAGAACGAGGTGTTCATGGACGTCATCGAGTCCGTCAACCTACTGGTGAGAAGCCTCTTTAATGGGATCTCGTTTTGTTAATATTCTACCTGTTCACTGTGAAGATAAAGTCATGGCAACTCCAAAGTAAGAAACTGCTAAATAGAAAAACAACAGGGGACACCTCTAGTAAACAATAATTATTAAAGAACACTAGCCAAGCCATAAGTTTCCACACATCTTTTAACCCTTTGAATGTGTGATCTAACTGTATAGAGTACAGACTGTACACTATACTGTATATGGCTTGTACTCAGTAATAACCTGCTGATGACAGGTAACAAATGAGTGTGACTAGTTGGGACAGTAGTATGATTATAAAACAGCTGGTCTGGCTTTGTGTGGCATAACTGATTTGTGTGTAGGATAAGACGAACATTTCCTATGTAGGTTCCCATAAAGACCACACTCAAACATACAATAGATTAAAGGCCCAGTGCAGTCAAAAACTAGAATATCCTGTGTTTTATACACACTGGCATTCAAAGATTTGGGGTCACTTAGAAATGTCCTTGTTTTTGAAAGAAAAGCAAATTTTTTGGTCCATTAAAATAACATTTAATTGATCAGAAATAAAGTGTATAAATGACTATTGCAGCTGTAAACGGCAGATTTTTAATGGAATATCTACATAGGCATACAGAGGCCCATTATCAGCAACCATCATTCCTGTGTTCCAATGGCACGTTGTGTTAGCTAATCCAAGTTTATCATTTTAAAAGGCTAATTGATCATTAGAAAACCCTTTTGCAATTATGTTAGCACAGCTGAAAACTGTTGTCCTGATTAAAGAAGCAATAAAACTGGCCTTCTTTAGACTAGTTGAGTATCTGGAGCATCAGCATTTGTGGGTTCGATTACAGGCTCAAAATGGCCAGAAACAAAGCACTTTCTTCTGAAACTCGTCAGTCTATTCTTGTTCTGAGAAATGAAGGCTATTCCATGTGAATAGACTATTTACAAAGAGTTCCAAAACTCTCTGCCAATAACAGCTAGTTTAGAGTTAAAAAATATATTATTGTCATGTACACCTGAGGTGAATTGAAATGTGTTGTTTTAGATGGTCAGCCATAGTACAGCACCCCAGGAGCAAATTAGGGTTAAGTGCCTTGCTTAAGGGCACATCAACAGGTTTTTCACCTTGTCGGCTCGGGTATTTGAACCAGCAACCTTTTGGTTACTGCCCCAATGCTCTAACGCAAGGCTACCTGTTGCGCTTTCCCCTCCCCACTCACACCACTCCCAGACAGCACTAGCAAAAAATGTTGCTTGAGAAATTGCTCTTTGCAAAGAATATTTTTTTCTTCCCTTTTGACCATTTTAAATTAAAAACAATCACAGTAAGGCACTTAATTGTTACCCAGAAATGATATTGAGATCGAAATGGCTGCGTTGGGCCTTTACCTTTACTCAAACAATTTCCTGGTTTAGGTTAAACATTCCCAGGTCAAGAGTTCATAGTCATACACTTTACTGTACATACCTTTTACTGTATACCAATGATGGGAAACTTTGATGGAGGTGGGGGCCACAAAAAAACATATCTAATCATGAGGGGCCTCAGTGGGTCTGCATACCCAGGATAGATACATTTTGTTCAAATTTAATTTCTAATAGTTGGATATATATTTAAAGAGTGATCATTATTTAGAATGGACAGGCCAAGAAACAAGGTCAGGTTTACAGTAAGCTGTATGTCAGAGAAGGTTCTTCCAGACACTGTTACTCCACTTCCTTGAATCAAAAATGTGAGCAAATGATTTTCGGTTTCCTGTCTTACAACAATCCTCCGGTTTCTGTGCTGACGTTGTTACACCGGGACACCCATCTGGCCACAACCTTTTGGTTTGGCACGTAACCAGCCCCCTGAGCCCCTGATGTATCCCAGGGGTTACAGACCCCTGATAACTGATTGTAAGGAAGTGCAGGTCTAATGGGCCTCTATTGCCACATTATCATTAAACTGGATAGCTAGATCTCTGAGCTCCTTTTTGTGACAAGCCACTTTATCATCTTCAGTCTCAAACATCTTCCTTAACCTCATATAAACCTGCCATCCTTGGTTCCTCCTTGTCAAAATCTGAGTTTTTGTGAAACATATTTTTCGCTGTCTGTAACCCTCCCTTGTAGGTGAGTGCTACCGGCAGTGTCCTGCGTAGTGAGATCGTGGGCAGCATCAAGCTCAAGGTGGTCCTGTCTGGGATGCCTGAACTCAGACTGGGCCTCAACGACAAAGTGCTCTTTGAAATCACGGGACGTGAGTATAAACACCTACAGTATACTGTCTGTACACCATAGCCGTGGGAAGTAGGAAGTAGTAAATTAATTTAAATAATGTTTCCAAAATTGAACAATTACTCCTGTCTGAACACTGACTGAATCTGGGCAGCACATGCACCACATTTGTATTTATTTTGTATTTTATTTAACATTTATTGAACTAGGCAAGTCAGTTAAGAACACATTCTTATTTACAATAACGGACTTCCAAAAGGCAAAAGGCCTCCTGCAGGGATGGGGGCCTGGGATTAAAAATGTAAATAAATACAATATAAATATAGGACAAAACACATCACAACAAGAAAGACACAACCATACATAAAGAGAGACCTAAGACAACAACATAGCAAGGCAGCAGCACATGACAACACAGCATGGTAGCAACACAACATAACAACAACATGGTAGCAACACAGCATGCTAGCAGCACAGACAACAGCACAAAGAGCAAGAAGGTAGAAACAACAATACATCACACAAAGCAGCCACAGCTGTCAGTAAGAGTGTCCATGATTTGAGTCTTTGATTCCAAATAAACAGTTTGTTGCATTGTGGCCATAGAAATAGAATCCATAGAACCCAGCTAGCACATAACGTTCTGATGTTTCTTAGAGCTTGGTGAGAGCGTGATTGTCCAATGGTTATTTTGCATACAACCTTTCCATAACGTTTCCTACAGGTTTCGTCATTGTTTGTTTTAAAGTAATGTTCTCAAATTGTTCAGAGAATGTTAAGAAACAACGTTCTTCTGTTGGAATTTCAGTATTTCAGCATAACATTTCCTGCAGGTTTCTTCACGTTCAATTTAAAGTCTTGTTCTCAGAACATTAAGAAAACGATAGTAACATTCAAAGAACGTTCTAAGAATGCTATTTAAAAACATAGAATGTCCATTTCGTTCTCAGCATCAACAAAAATCTCTCTATCCTCAATCTTGTTAAGTGTTTTCAGGTGTGTTGGCCACACCTGATCTTAATGAGTGCTTGTTTCCATTGAAATGGGGTCTGTTTGAATAGACAAAAATTAACAGCTACGTATGAGTTAAGAAAACATGGCAGGCTAACTCCTTGCTAGTGGCACAGTGGACTAATTCCATGTATAGAGAGCAGAAGATCAGGTTTGAATCTCACTGACGCACGCCATGCCACAATAAAAAAGAGATGTGTTTGCATAATTAATGTGTCTTATCTGTGCTTGGAGTTAAAAACCGTTAAACTAAGCTATTAGTGTTTTTTAAAGTCTCATTAAAACATTCTCAGAATGTTATTTAATTACCTTCAAATAACCTAGCATTTTTGTTCTCGGGAGGTTAATAAAACCACCAAGGAAAACTTTCAGGGCACCATAGAATTGTTTTCTCAGAACCTCCCTGCAACCTAAAAATGTACATTCCCAAAACATTTTCACTTCTATTCTTAGAACATTTAAAAAAAGTTACATTTTCTGTAAGTTACAACTGATGGCTTAATTCCCAGAATCAATGGGAACCCAAAAATGTACATTCCCACTTCCAAGGAACCAAATGTGCTAGCTGGGAAGGGTTTTGGAATCTCACTCTGGTAATTTGACTGGTAAACTCATGGGTATGCTCAAAATGGCTGTCAGTTCTGACTTGAATGGGTACTTTATGCATTCTATTTCTCTTTACTCCGTCAGTGAATAGTTAAAGGACTTTCACAAATGTCTAAATACAATTGCAGGAAGTATGTTTAGAAAGCGAATGGCTACTGCTGAAAAGAGAAGATTAGTTGTCAGTAGAAGCTACCAGTTTTTTTTTCTCAACTCAGACGAACAGCACTGTTTTTCTAAGTAGCTCTGGCCTATCTTGAGACCATCACCGGTACGGTGAGAAGCCTAGGTTACGCATATTCATGCTATCTTCATCATTGGGTGAATCAGTGCCACTGGACAGTTGATTCAGTAGCTTACTGTAGCCTATATATTGATATATTGTTTCCCTTCTTTTTATTGGCCCTGAGCCAGGTTCAGACCAAGGCCCGGTTTCTCAAAAGCATCTTAAAACTAAATTCATTTTAGACCCATAGAATCCCAGAATGACATGAAATGCATTTATAAAGGGCCATATTTTCCAGACCCTGCTAAGAGTTTTGCCCCATCCTAAAAATGCTTCTTCTGAACTGTATGCCACTAGGCAAATACGGTAAATCAAATAAAATGTTATTTGTCACATACACATGGTTAGCAGATGTTAATGCGAGTGTAGCGAAATGCTTGTGCTTCTAATTCTGACAATGCAGTAATTGTCACGGTTGTCGTTGGTAAAGGAGGACCAAAATGCAGCAGGTATGTGTATGCTCATCTTGACGTTTAATAAATTCAAAATGAACACCAAAATAACAAAAGAACGAACGATCAACAGAACAGTCTGGCAAGGCACAAGGCTAAACACAGAACAATCTCCCACAAATGACAAACACACCCTAATATATGGGACTCTCAATCAAAGGCAAAAAGACAACACCTGCCTTCAACTGAGAGTCCCAACCCCAATTAACCAAACATAGAAACAGACTCACTAGACTAAACATAGAATACATGAATATCAGACAGTGCCCAACAAACCCCGGAATACTTAAATCAAATGCCCCTTCAACAAACACACCACCCCGAACCACATAAAACGAATACCCTCTGCCACGTCCTGACCAAACTACAATGACAATTAACCCTTATACTGGCCAGGACGTGACTGTAATAACCAACGAGTAATCTAACCTAACAATTTCACAACAACTACCTTATACACACAAGTGTAAAGGAATGAAGAATATGTACAGAAAAATATATGAATGAGTGATGGTATAGAACGGCATAGGCAAGATGCTGTGGATGGTATAGAGTACAGTATATACATATGAGATGAGTAATGTAGGGTATGTAAACATATAAAAGTGCCATTGTTTAAAGTGGCTAGTGATACATTACATCAAGATGGCAAGATGCAGTAAATGGTATAGAGTACAGTATATACATATGAGATGAGTAATGTAGGGTATGTAAACATTATATGAAGTGGCATTGTTTAAAGTGGCTAGTGATACATTTAATTACATCAAGATGGCAAGATGCAGTAGATGGTATAGAGTACAGTATATACATATGAGATGAATAATGTAGGGTATGAAAACATTATATGAAGTGGCATTGTTTAAAGTGGCTAGTGATACATTTATTACATACATTTTTCCATTGTTAAATTGGCTCCAGTTGAGTCAGTATGTTGGCAGCAGCCACTCAATGTTAGTGATGTCTGTTGAACAGTCTGATGGCCTTGAGATGGAAGCTGTTTTTCAGTCTCTCGGTCCCAGCTTTGATGCACCTGTACTGACCTCGCCTTCTGGATGACAGTGGGGTGAACAGGCAGTGGTTCGGGTGGTTGTTGTCCTTGATGATCTTTTTGGCCTTCCTGTGACATCGGGTGGTGTAGGTGTCCTACATCGGGTGGTGTAGGTGTAATAGATAATAGAATACGTTATTATAAAGGGATTTTTATACACCCAACTCAATATCTTCCCGTGGCTATGCTGCACACAGTATACACACAAACTCACTCACAAGTACACAGACACACCAAAAGGTAAGGACAATCATAGCCAGTGCAAGGTCCCCAACCCAAATAATTGGACTCTTCATCTCTGGAGAGATATGGTCACAGGTAATATGGACAATTACCTTCCAATCCCAAATCCTCACCCTTCAATATCTTAGTTTGTTCCCAATCCTGCCCGACTAACTCCATACCCCCTGCCTCCCATCCCTACCTCCACCCCTCTGCCTCCACCGCCCCATTCTCCGTCCCTGGTCTCCCCCCTCATGTGCCCTGGTTGTGGGGCGTCTGGTGGATTACTCTCCCTGGTCTAGCCTCGGTGCTAATCCCTCCCCCAGGCTACTGCTGCTGTTGGCAGATGAAAGATGGACGGCTCCTCACATGCAGCCAATGGCCTGGAAGTGAAGTGGCATGTCTGGAAAATAAAAATAAAAATACTCCTACAAATAATGGATAGATATAAACATGAGAATGCAAAATGGGCTTCTGCACTCTCTCTATTGGGGCGGCAGGTAGCCTAGTGGTTAGAGTGTTGGGCCAGTATCCGAAAGGTTGCTGGATTGAATCCCCGAGCTGACAAGGTAAAAATCTGACGTTCTGCCCCTGAGGAAGGCCGTTAACCCACTATTCGACCGGGCTCCAAAGACGTGGATGTGGATTAATGCGGCCCCCCTGCACCTCTCTGATTCAGAGGGGTTGGCTTAAATGCGGAAGACACATTTCAGTTGAATAGATTCAGTTGGACAACTGACTAGGTGTCTCCCTTTCCCATAATCAGAGGAAGAAGTGACATTAACTATTCTCTCAAAATGTATATTGCACTTTGTTTTTGCATAACATGCATATGTATGTATGCCCTCAAGGGATCCTACTAAAATCCTGGGACAAGTAATTTTGAACCATAAAGGTGTGTTTTGATTATCAAGTCATCTTTATAATGTGTCTGTCCAGCTTGCTACATGTAAACAGCCTTGTGTGGGTTAAACAGCACCCTCTTCTGGTCAAAGCCTGTTAACGTCACTGCACATGAAGAAGATACTGTTGGAGAGTCAGGGCAGTCAAATCTGGGCATAGGGAAATCATGCTAATGATACATACAGGAAAGAAAATCACATGAGCTTACAGCTTACAGGGAGAGTTTTTAAGTAGACTTTGAGAGTTATGAAAGCTGAAACAGATCAAATTGTGAAAACGAATAAAACACAGGATTAATTTCTGTGATATGGACACATGACTGTTCTGTTGCCTTGTTAGGGAGATGGTGAACCACAGGGGGCAGTGTGATGAAACCTAAACCCTGGCATCCTCTCTCCCTCCACCCCCTTAGAGCCCGAACATGACCGACTGTCTCCTTTTTGACCGTTCCACAGTCTCTCAGTAATGATGCTACTAGGGGGACCATACTTACAGTATATTGGGGAGAGTAGCGCTCCAAAGGGCTAACCTGCTGGGATGTGATGATCTGATAGGCCTGCTAGGTCTCTGATCTCCAAAGACTAGATGCTAGCTCTCCCTGGAGGATGGGGCTTTAGATTGAAATGTCACACACACACACTCGGTCACACTCAGTCACCTTGGTGTGGACAGGGTTCATTCTACCTGGGTTCATGTGGGGCCCAGAGTCATTAAGAGCTTTAAACAGCAGCTCTGCTGGGCCTTTTCCATGTATTCAGGAAAACAACGGGAACATTAGGCACAGTACACAGCCACATTGCCAGGTCATTGTTTTCTAACCCACTCCTGACGTGGATGTTCTTCCAAAACGTTCTCTTATAATAGCTATGATTGATTGAACTCTTTATAAAGTACCTACGAAGAAGGAACAGTGGTGTTTACAGTGTCACTGTGTGTTTTCTGATCAGGACGGATGACAATGGAACCTACAGGATACTTTTTATTTAGTATCCAAGGCATATAATAAGACTGTACAGTACTTGAACTGAGACTGGAAAACTTCTATGGACTGCTATGGATATTTCGCACTTATCCAATGTGCACCTGTCAGGCGTAGTGTATTAGGACATAGCCTTACAATAACCCCTCCCCCTTACCTGTCCTGTCAGGAGAGAAATGTAAGACGGTAGAGCTGGAGGATGTCAAGTTCCATCAATGTGTCCGTCTGTCCCGCTTCGAGAACGACCGCACCATCTCCTTCATCCCCCCCGACGGAGAGTCCGAGCTCATGTCCTACCGCCTCAACACCACGGTCAGCGGAACACACACACACACACACACACACACACACACACACACACACACACACACACACACACACATCTCCTTTGCTCCATGTTAACCTTCTCTCCTCTATCTGCCAGGTGAAGCCTCTGATATGGATTGAGAGTGTGATTGAGAAGTTCTCCCACAGCCGAGTGGAGATCAAGGTTAAGGTAAAGGATGTCCACCGTGTTTTAGCATGGCTCCAACATTGGCTTTCCTATGAACCCTGGCTGCAATGTGGGACAATGTTTGGGTTGGGACTGTTTCCTCAACCTTTAACTTAGATGCTATGAGTTAATCATTGAGCAAGGAAGTCTTCATACAATAACCTCTGTGTTTCTTCTTGATGACTGTTTCCTTTCTTTCCATCACTAGCATTGCACGTCTCTGCTGGTAACCCTGTGACTGTTTGACCTTTCACCTCCACCCTACAGGCCAGGAGTCAGTTTAAGAGTCGCTCCACTGCCAACAACGTGGCCATCATGGTACCTGTGCCCAGCGATGCCGACTCGCCCAAATTCAAGACGAGCACAGGCAGCTGCAAGTATCTTCCTGAGAAGAGCATGGTGCAGTGGAACATCAAGTCCTTCCCTGTAAGTAGCTAATGTCACTGAGATGAACTCAACATTACTACCCTGAACAAAAATGTAAAGTGTTGGTCTCATGTTTCATGAGCTGAAATAAAAGATCCCAGAAATGTTTCATTCCCACAAAAAGCTTATTTCTCTCATATTTTGTGCACAAATTTGTTTGGTTGGATCCCTGTTAGTGAGCATTCCTCCTTTGCCAAGATAATCCATCCACCTGACAGGTGTGGCATATCAAGAAGCTGATTAAACCGCATGATCATTACACAGCTTCACCTTGTGCTGGGGACAATAAAAGGCCACTCTAAAATGTGCAGTTTTGTCACACAACACAATGCCACAGATGTCTCAAGTTTTGAGGTAGTGTGCAATTTGCATGGACTGCAGGAATGTCCACCAGCTGTTGCCAGAGAATTTAATGATAATTTCTCTACCATAAGCTGCCACCAACGTCTGAGGCCTGAGGCCCATTGTGAGGCCCATTTTTTTTAAAGGTATCTGTGACCAACAGATGCATATCTGTATTCCCAGTCATGTGAAATCCATAGATTAGGGTCTAAGGAATTTATTTCAATTAACTGATTTCCTCATATGAACTGTAACTCAGTAAAAATCAATTGCTGCATGTTGCGTTTTATATTTTTGTTCAGTATAATAATAACAACCTATTGTAGATGGCAGTTAAGTCAATGCCTCCCTGTTAGTGGGTCATCTGCTACAGTATGGTAATATTACCATAGCATAGGTCCTGTGTGGCTTAGTCGGTAGAGCATGGTGCTTGAAATACCAAGGGTCGTGGGTTCGATTCCCGCTTGGACCACCCATACATAAAATGTATGTATCTGCTCTATTATTGTAACAGTAGCCATGTGTTTTAGATACTATTTTGTTCAATCCACCCTCACACAGTTGTACTCTTCAAAACCATACTATGGGTAATTATTGACCAGGGGCGGCTGGTGGGAGGAGCTATTGGAGGACAGCCTCATTTGAATGGCTGGAATGGAGTAAATGGAAGTCAAACCCGGTTTCCATATGCCGTTCCATTGATTCCATTCCAGCCATTACAATGAGCCCGTCTTCCTCCTATAGCTCCTCACACCAGCCTTCTCTGTTATTGACTAAATAGTAACTAAATGGTAAACATCCGGTCTTATCCATTAACAGATTCTGAAGGCTACAGTATTCTCACAGGAAGCAGCACATTTTCTAATAACATGTTTTAACACAGCCACCAGAGGAATCACGGGGAGGTTAGACAAGTTATGTCTGATAACAGCTAGAGGAAACACTTCATATTGATAAAGACTGACAAGCATACTTCACTCAACCCCATGGTCTAACTATTAACATTATATTCAGCATGACTCTGTCAACTCTCTGCTGCTGTAAAACCACATCCTTACTGCCTCTGAGAAACAAGAAAGCCGCATGGACAGTTTAAAGGAATAACTGTGTGTGGCGGTGGTATTAGTGATGTGTCGCAGGAGACTGTGTTTATTAAAAACCAAAAACGATGTTTTAAGTGAGAAGTAAGCATTGGTCTGAAGCTGAAAAAGAAAGTAAATTCACATGAGCACCATAATGACTATTCCACCCATGCTCTGCCAAGGTTTTCCAGCACACAGCTTTGACCTATTACAGTAGCTTTGTTGGTAATGTACTTCAGACTATGTGTAGGCAGGTTGCTTAGGATTCAAACCTTCTCAAACAGCCTCATTCATACTCTTAGAGGAGGTGCTCCCACAATAATGTGATTTGTACCGCCATTCAGGTCATCTTATAGTCGTTTACCTAACCTTTATTCAACAAGGAAGTCCTGTGCACTGTTGATGTATCCTGCACCAGTACAGACGTGAGGAGTGTTTTAATATGACTGCATGGCCTAGCTAGCTTTATTGTGATAAGATCAGGTAGGGAGGGGTTTGGCTTCAATGGACCATTTGTTCGGTTTACAGTGCTATAAAGTACACTATATATACAAAAGTATGTGGACACTCCTTCAAATTAGTGGACTCGGCTATTTCAGACACACCCGTTGTTAACAGGTGTATAAAATTGAGCACACAGCCATGCAATCTCCACAGACAAACATTTGGCAGTAGAATGGCCTTACTGAAGAGCTCAGTGACTTTCAACGAGGCACCATCATAGGATGCAACCTTTCCAACAAGTCAGTTGGTCAAATTTCTGCTCTGCTAGAGCTGCCCCTGTCAACTATAAGTGCTGTTATTGTGAAGTGGAAACGTTTAGGAGCAACAACGGCTCAGCTGTGAAGTGGTAGGCTGCACAAGCTCACAGAACGGGACCGCCGAGTGCTGAAGCAACACTCACTACCGAGTTCCAAACTGCCTCTGGAAGTAACGTCAGCACAAGAACTGTTCGTTGGGAGCTTCATGAAATGGGTTTCCATGGCCGAGCAGCCGCACGCAAGCCTAAGATCACCATGCGCAATGCCAAGCGTCGACTGGAGTGGTGCAAAGCTTGCTGCCATTAGACTCTGGAGTAGTGAAAACACGTTTTCTGGATTGATGATTCACGCTTCATCATCTGGCAGTCTGACAGACGAATCTGGGTTTGGCGGATGCCAGGAGAACACTACCTGCCTGAATGCATATTGCCAACTGTAATGTTTGGTGGAGGAAGAATAATGGTCTGGGCTGTTTCTCATGGTTCAGGCTAGGCCCCTTAATTCCAGTGAAGGGAAATCTTAACGCTATAGCATACAATGACATTCTACACGATTCTGTGCTTCCAACTTTGTGGCAACAGTTTGAAGAAGGCCCTTTCCTGTTTCAGCATGACAATGCCCCCATGCACAAAGCGAGGTCCATACAGAATTGTTTTGTTGAGATCGGTGTGGAAGAACTTGACTGGCCTGCGCAGAGCCCTGACCTCAACCCCATCAAACACCTTTGGGATAAATTGGAACGCCGACTGTGAGCCAGGCCTAATCGCCCAACCTCACTAATGCTCTTGTGGCTGAATGGAAGCAAGTCCCCGCAGCAATGTTCTAACATCTAGTGGAAAGCCTTCCCAGAAGAGTGGAGGCTGTTATATCAGCAAAGTGGGGGACCAACTCCATATTAATGCCCATGATTTTGGAATGAGGTGTTAAATGAGCAGGTGTCCACATACTTTTGGTCATGTAGTGTAGTTCACAACATAACAAAGAACCTTAACAAAGAGAAATGCTCCAGTTTTCCAATAAACCTCATACCTGTGTATGTTTCTATGTTTGAACAGGGGGGGAAAGAGTACATGATGAGGGCTCACTTTGGTCTGCCTAGTGTGGAGAGTACTGAGTTGGAGGGGAGAAGGCCCATCACTGTCAACTTTGAGATCCCCTATTTCACTGTATCTGGTATCCAGGTAAGCTAACAGATCCCTTAAATCTATGTTTATCAAAGTGGACCCTAGTAGAGCCAGGTATGAGTTCCATTGAATAGTGCATACAGGCTGGAAGGTGCTGACTCACGTGTGCGTGTGTGTGAGTGCGTGCGTGTGTCAGAGCATGCGCCAGAACGAATCAGTTGGACGGGCCTTTGATTTCCATAGGCAGGCATGTTTTTTCACGGGAACCCCTGTGTGCACGCGCTTGCATTTCACAGGTTTTTTCAAGGGGTGTAATAATAGGAAATGTAATAGGCAGCTCGTGAGTTTAAAGTTTGGGGAAGTTTACAATTTATCCAAACCATTTCTACCGATCTGGGTGCCAGTTATGATTATTTTTATATATGCACATTTTCGTGGAACAGTTTCATTTCAATAATACAGTTTTTGATTCTCAATATCATAGTCACGTGTTTCAATTTCAAATTCAACTATGGCGAGAGCACTAGCCTCTGCCATATGGGCACATTTAATATACTGTGATCAATTGGCGGCTAAAGAAATGAGAGCATAGAACTCAGAGATAGCTTATTGGCAAATGCAGCAGTAGGCCTTTAACGTCCATCATCAACTAAGTAAAATGCATAGGCCTAAAGCTGATAAATAAAAACAGTCGAAAATATCCTGATGAAAGAACCTGAATTTTCAATCGCATTCATCTCTCTACTACACATGTCTGCCTCCCTTTCTATCTGTCTCGACTTGAGCTATTGCTAGTGAACTGAAACATTATATCAACTAGCCAATTCCGGGCCCTCAGTGTTTCCTGCCCCAGTGAGCTCGGAACAGACAGCTGTTTTTTACTTTTTTATTACATTTCCACTGGATATATGGGATCATTAGATCATGATATTTTGTTCTTTCACACCGAGTCTTGGCAATTATCGAGATGTTGGAAATATTTTTCAAATACTGAGGAACTATCATTGCAATGGATGTAAAAAAAAAAAAAAATTACTTTGTTGACTTGTGTGAGGCAAAGAAAAAATTACTTCGAAACTCAGCTTGTTAGTGGTGTATGTGGTGAGTTTAGACAATCAGAAAATCAACATTGCCAAATGTGTACTTTCCTACATATGCATGTATTATGGAGGGAGAAGCGCCATATCTTCACCTCACACCCCTCCACTTCTTTTACATTTGTTTAATTTAACCTTTATTTAACTAGGCAAGTCAGTTAAGAACACATTCTTATTTACAATGAAGGCCTAAGCCGGATGACGCTGGGCAAATTATGCGCCGCCTTATGTGACTCCCAATCACGGCCGGTTGTGATACAGCCTGGAATCGAACCAGGGTCTGTAGTGACGCCTCTAGCACTGAGATGCAGTGCCTTTGACTGCTGCGCCAATTGATGCAACATTTTTTATTATACTCAAGACACATTATTTTCACACATATTTTAGACCCTTTTCACTGACAGCCGCAACTCAATCAGCTAGATCTATTGCTACATTCACTACCCATATTACGGGCTTCCCAAACACACTGGTGATTTTAAAACAATCCACAGCTATTTTTCTAAAATAAGCTAATGATCCTCTGTGGTTAAGTCATGCTCCCCGGTGAAGTATTTTGAATGGTTTTGTAACGGCTGTCGTCGCAAGAAAACCAAGATGCAGCGGAGGTTGTGGATTCATTATAAATATTTAATAAAAATGAACCACTATAAACAAAACATCAAACAGCAACGATAGCTAACAGTCCGGTCTGGTCAAAAACGAACGAGACAGAAAACAATCCCCCACAAAACCCAAAGGAAAAACATGCTCCTTATGTGTGACTCCCAATCAACAACAACGAACTTCAGCTGTGCCTGACTGGGAGCCACACACACGGCCCAAAACAAAGAAATACAAAAAACCTAGAAAAAGAACATAGAACGCCCACCCAATGTAACACCCTGGCCTAACCAAAATAAAGAACAAAAAACCCCTCTCTATGGCCAGGGCGTTACAGTACCCCCCCCCCAAAGGTGCGGACTCCGGCCACAAAACCTGACACTGAAGGGGAGGGTCCGGGTGGGCCTTCTTACGGCGGCGGCTCAGGTGCGGGACGTGGCCTCTGTTCCACCCTTGGCGTCACCCTCTTAGGTGGCGCACCTGGCCGCGCCGAAGGTCTGGTGGGCGACCCTGGCTGCGCCCGGCTGGCGGGCGGTGATGGTTGCGCCCGGCTGGCGGGGGTCCCTGGCTGCGCCCGGCTGGCAGGTCTCCCTGGCGGCTCCGGCGGCACTGTCCCAGGATTCACCAGGCTGAGGAGACATGTTAGAGGCCTGGCCCTAGGTGTAGGCACAGGACTCATCGGGCTGGCGGGCGGCTCTGACTACTCTGGACAGGCGGGCGGCTCTGGCGGCTCCGGACTGGCGAGACCCACTGGAGGCCTAGTCCTGGGAGGTGGCACAGGACGGACCAGGATGGGGAGACCCACTGGAGGCCTAGTCCTGGGAGGTGGCACAGGACGAACCAGGATGGGGAGACCCACTGGAGACCTGGTCCGTGGAGCAGGCACAGGACTGACCAGGATGGGGAGACCCACTGAAGGCCTAGTCCTGGGAGGTGGCACAGGACGGACCAGGCTGAAGAGATCCACTGGAGGCCTGGTCCGAGGAGGAGGCACAGGATAAACCGGGCTGTGGGGGAGCACTGGAGTTCTGGTATGTACGCTCAACATGCTTACTCCAGGCTGAATGCCCACTTTGGCCCGGCACGGGCAGAGAGCAGGCATTGGGCGAACTGGCATTGGGCGAACTGGACCCTCCCAGCGCTCTGGAGACACAGGCGCAGGATAACTTGGACCGAGGAGGCGCACTGGAGACCAGATGCGCTGAGCTGGCACAACCCGTCCTGGCTCGATGCCTGCTCTCGCATGGCACTTGTGGGGGGCTGGCATGTAGCGCTCCGGGCTATCAACGCGTACTGGGGACACCATGCGCTTTATCGCATAACACGGTGCCTGACCAGTACTGCACTGCCTCCTGTAAGCACGGGGAGTTGGCCCATAATTAAATCCTGGCTCTGCCACACTCCCCGTGTGCCCCCCCCCCAAATTTTTTGGGGGGCTGCCTCGTGTCCGTCACGCTCCCTTGGCTCGTACCAGCGCCTCTCAGCTATCGCCGACCTCGATCTCCCACTGCGGGCGGCGATACTCCCCAGCTTGAGCCCATGGTCCACCTTCATCCAGTAATTCCTCCCATCTCCAGGAATCCTGAACGATCCTCTCCATTTTTTTCAACGTCCATGAGTCCCGATAGCTCTTCTCCTTCCTCCGCTGCTTGGTCCGTTTCTTGGTGGGGGATTCTGTAACGGCTGTCGTCGCAAGAAAAGCAAGATGCAGCGGAGATTGTGGATTCATTATAAATATTTAATAAAATGAACCACTATAAACAAAACATCAAACAGCAACGATAGCTAACAGTCCTGTCTGGTCAAAAACGAACGAGACAGAAAACAATCCCCCACAAAACCCAAAGGAAAAACATGCTCCTTATGTGTGACTCCCAATCAACAACAACGAACTTCAGCTGTGCCTGATTGGGAGCCACACACGGCCCAAAACAAAGAAATACAAAAAAACTAGAAAAAGAACATAGAACGCCCACCCAATGTAACACCCTGGCCTAACCAAAATAAAGAACAAAAAAAACCTCTCTATGGCCAGGGCGTTACAGGTTTTATTTACAGCAGTAAATATTTAATTTTGGCAAAACATCAATTTACTTTAGGGCAATCCAGCATCCTAACAGGGCACTGTGCACCCACCAACTTTCCTTTCCAATTCACAAAAGGCTGAAACCTGAGATCTGTATATAATGAGGAGATGCTGATGTCTCCACCCTAACAATGGGAGTCTTTGTCCTAAAGGCGGGAAGGCAGATGCCAAGCTTAGGTCTGCATCACAGGAGGTTGGTTGGCACCTTAATTAGGGAGAACGGGCACATGGTTTCCCTCTCTCATTATGTTTAGACCATGTTTTATTTTGTTCCTATTGTGTTATTGACTGTATGTTTGTTTATTCTATGTGTTAACTCTGTGTTGTTGTTTGTGCTGCACTGCTTTGCTTTATCTTGGCCAGGTCGCAGTTGTAAATTAGAATTTGATCTCAACTAGCCCTACCTGGTTATATAGTGAAATAAAAAATAAAATAAATAAAAATAAATGTATCTGATGCTGTCTGGACAGAAATAGTATGACATGCCTTACTCTTTTGTTCCACACAGCATCAGATACATGGTCTACACATACTGAGACAGAGGGGCGCTGTTTCGCTCGCTCAGATGCTTTAACCCTCCTGTTGTGTTCGTGTTAATTCATTCTGTGTTCCTGGTCCAAAATGACCGCCCCATTATAGATGATTATAAATACATATATTTTTACTAATGTTGTGTTCGATCTTTTTATCAACTTAAGATCTTGTGAACATTACAAGTTTTTAACTTCTATTTGCTATTTATGGCCTGTAGGCCTCATTGACCTGAGCTCATACAACTCGTTTTTGAGTAAAAAATTCTGCTTCCACAGAATGAATTGTGAGCAGGGCCTCAAAAAAGCTTTATATACCAGAGCTGCGAGAAAAGTTCTATATATTATTGAAACAATGTAGCGATTGTTTGTGAGAATGCCAACAGGTGTGGTTCCCGTGGTCGAAAGATTCTATTGGGGAAAGGTTGCCGTGGGGGTCGCCATGGAAGCCAAGAAGGTGTGTGTGTGTGTGTGTGCACGCGCTCAAACACACATGCATGTGGGGGTCTGGGAGAGGAAGTGTGTCCACCTGATGAATGGGCATGTGCCTGAACTCAATTTTATACACTAATTGTAGTCTCACCCATTCATTTCTAATGACCGGTCATTGTTGACCAGGAACACCACAGGTGTACAAAAGTTAAATAAAACACCCACAATTTAATGGAAATCATCAAAATGTATTTTGTGTGTTCAAATGCTCTGTGTGGACAAAGTCATGGAACCTTATGACAATTAGATTAAATGAACTACATTTTTTTTCAGAGAGAGAACTTTCTGTCGGTGCGGGTCTTGTTCAAATAAATGATCAATATTTTATCTGGACGGGCAAGGAGCTACAGTAGGGCGGGCCAGGGACCCTAAGGCCTGCCCATAATGTCGGCCCTGGTATGTGTGTGTGTGTATGTGCTGAAACTGTTCTTTGCTCCTCCTCAGGTACGCTATCTGAAGATCATTGAGAAAAGTGGCTATGAGGCCTTACCATGGGTACGCTATATAACACAGAGTGGAGGTGAGACACACACACCATTTCAGCCTGGCAGTGAACCCAGCCATCATATCTATTACCTCTCTCCTGAAGCTGGGGCGAGGGGGATTTGAATGATGCCTTACTGCCATTAGGTTCTCTGTGACACTCTGCTCTGCATGCCAAGGTGGCTATCACCTTTTCATTGTGATCAGCAGAGGGAAAGAGAGGGACGGACGGACGGAGGGAGGGAGAGAGAGAACGAGAGAGTGAAAGGAAGGGAAAGAGGTAGAGAAATAGAGAGAGCAGTTTTGACTTATTGATAAGGGAGTTGTAAGAAGTTATTGTAAAGCCATAATAACTACTACACTGACCCCAATGTGTATCTCAGTCACCCAGAGCCCCAATGCTAATTTGAATGTTAATGTGACGCCACAGTACAGGGGTAGTGTGATGATGGTTAGAAGAGTGTTAATGTATTGCTGTTACATCTTCACTTCTTGGCAGATTATCAACTCCGGACAAACTAAGGGCGAGCCTGCTGCTAGACGAATAGATCGTCACTCTCTCCCTCTCTCTGGGAGTGAGAGACAACAGAGGACAAGGAAAGGGGAACAACTTTCACCACTGTCAATTCTCAAAGGACCAGGTAGTCATCTTGCACACTCTGCAGACATGAGGACCTTCAAGACTCAATTTCCCTTCAGAACTCGACTGTTGTCACCTTCGACCTTTGCTGTGTTACATCATCTGGAGAAACATGTTTTATTTCTTTAGAATAATGAACCTAGTGGTTTTCTTATTGGTCACATTGTAAACATTTGTATAGTTGTATTTTCTTCTTAAAGCTGGAAGAATTCAGGACATTTATGATCTCTGAAGTGTGAACGTTGAAACCTGTGTACAGCACTGATATAAAATGATATCTGGTTGGTGTGGATGCTAGCAGTTGATGCTATCTTGGGGCCAGCTGTAAGCATATAATCCCCACTGTGTCCAATGAGATGAACACCAAGATAATGAATAGGCCTGCATAATATCAGCAGCTGTGTATTACCATATTGTCGTCACAGTTCCTAGACATGTGCTTGTACTCAGCTGACAACTACAAGAAAAAGACTGAAGGAATTCTCTGTGTGCAAATCACAATTATGTAGTGTTTCTAACAGTCTTGTGATACAGACACATTTAACGCCTCAAGGAAAAGCCATGATCAAAATAAGTAAACCAATAATACAGGTGGTCCGAAATGAACAGAATGTTGTTTAGATAGGAAACAAAGTGGACATATCTATGTCAATGTGTGAAAACCTATGTTAATGTGTCACCACAAAACATACACCCAACTTTTCCAAAGCAGCTATTGGTTGGCATGGTTACAGTAGTCTGTTGTGCGTGCCATGCACCACCCCTCATATCAGTTCTGGTTCTCTCTCTGCCAGGGGAAGAGCTCTGGTTCTCTCTCTGCCAGGGGAAGAACTCTGGTTGTCTCTGCCAGGGGAAGAGCTCTGGTTCTCTCTCTGCCAGGGGAAGAGCTCTGGTTCTCTCTCTGCCAGGGGAAGAGCTCTGGTTCTCTCTCTGCCAGGGGAAGAGCTCTGGTTGTCTCTGCCAGGGGAAGAGCTCTGGTTCTCTCTCTGCCAGGGGAAGAGCTCTGGTTCTCTCTCTGCCGGGGGAAGAGCTCTGGTTCTCTCTCTGCCAGGGGAAGAGCTCTGGTTGTCTCTGCCAGGGGAAGAGCTCTGGTTCTCTCTCTGCCAGGAGAAGAGCTCTGGTTCTCTCTCTGCCAGTGGAAGAGCTCTGGTTCTCTCTCTGCCAGGGGAAGAGCTCTGGTTCTCTCTCTGCCAGGGGAAGAGCTCTGGTTCTCTCTCTGCCAGGGGAAGAGCTCTGGTTCTCTCTCTGCCAGGGGAAGAGCTCTGGTTCTCTCTCTGCCAGGGGAAGAGCTCTGGTTCTCTCTGCCAGGGGAAGAGCTCTGGTTGTCTCTCTGCCAGGGGAAGAGCTCTGGTTCTCTCTCTGCCAGGGGAAGAGCTCTGGTTCTCTCTCTGCCAGGGGAAGAGCTCTGGTTCTCTCTCTGCCAGGGGAAGAGCTCTGGTTCTCTCTCTGCCAGGGGAAGAGCTCTGGTTCTCTCTCTGCCAGGGGAAGAGCTCTGGTTCTCTCTCTGCCAGGGGAAGAGCTCTGGTTCTCTCTGCCAGGGGAAGAGCTCTGGTTTGCTGTGTGTAGGCCTACTGTATGAAATCCAGACCTGGTTTCAAATAATATGTTTATTTGAGTATTTGTTATTTAAATACTAATTTTCTGTATATTTGAGTATTTTCAAATGTGGTGAATCAAAACTTTTTTTCAAAATACTATTTTGAAATACCTGGGATAGATGCGTGGGAGTATATTTGAGACAGTCTATTTGAATATTTTAAAATACTTTCCAAATGTATTTCCAATATTCAACTACTTGTTTTTTCAAATAAAAAATATCTAAATACTTACTTCCAAATGTCTTTGAAAGTAATTGAAATAGCCTAAATAGTATGTGAACCCAGGTCGGATGAAATCTCATATTAAACCAGCCATATAAAATAGTTGATTATGAGGAACAGGACAAATATGACTACACTCTTCCAGATATTCTCTCCAGTGGGGGTTTTAATGATTGTGTTTTTCAATCTATTAATATGTTATTTATTAACCTCTGTACGTCAATGGGAGACAAAGGGATCTAGATTGTAAGGTACAAAGTAATTTATTTATTTCTATCTTCACTGGTTATTTCCATCTCTATCAGTGAGATGTTATCAAATGTAAGTCAGGGAACTGGACCTGAGGCCTCTCTCTTGCTCTCTCAATTCAATTCAATAGACTTTATTGACATGGTAAGATTAATGACTTACATTGTCAAAGTATACATATAGGAAAAATGGTGGGACCAACAGCAATAATAATAATAATAGTAGTAGTAGTAGTGGAAATGGGATTACCATTAACAGCAACTACAACAACAATATTAATGAGAATAACAACACATAAAAGCAATGGTAGTAGACCAGTCTCATGACTGAGAAGCCACATGACATGGTATGAAAAACAAAACAAAACGGGAAATATTGTTGACATTACATTGCACTTTCACTGGCTGTCCTTCAGGTTGTGGCAGGAGGACACATATTTGGCTGCCAAAACTGCACATTTTGGCTTTTCACCCAATAAATATTTGATTTTTTTCTTCATCTTTTACAGTTTCAAATTCTTTGTACTGAATGATAATTTTGGGAAAGAAAAATTATCTTAGGTCTGAGTATTTGTCACAGTGTAATAGGAAATGCAGCTCTGTCTCTACCTCTCCCCTGGAGCAGAGTGAGCACAGCTTGTCCTCTCTGAGCAGCCAGGTTTGACTGTGATGACCGGTTTCTATAGCCAGACTGTGCTCACTGAGTCTGTACCTAGTGAGTGTTTTCCTCAGTTTTCTATCAGTCACAGTGTTCAGAAAGTCTGCCACCATGTACCGTCTGTTTAGAGCGAAATAGCATTGAAGTTTACTTTGATTTCTTTGTGGTGTCTTTCCAAAAGGTGGTATATTTTGCTTTTTGCTTTGTGATGATTTGGTTGGGCCAGATTTTCTGAGTGATGTCTTCAGGCTCTATGGGGGTGGTTTGGGTTAGTGAACTGAGCCTCAGAACCAGCTGGCTGAGTGGACTCTTCTCTTGTTTCATCTCTTGACATTGTAGAGCTGTGTGATGGAATAGTTGTAAAATTTGATGGCTCTTTATCTATTCGAGCAAGGAGGGGTTTTTGCCCAATTCTGCTCTACATGCGTTAATTGGAGGTTTTCTTTGCACTTGCAATACATTCTTGCAAAACTCAGCATGCAGTATTTCGATTGGATGTTTGTCCCATTTAGTAAATTCATTATTAGACCACGGACCACATACTTCACTGCCATATAGAGCAATTGGTTCTATAACTGATTGGAACATTTTGAGCCAGACTCTAATTAGAATTTCGATTTGAATGTTCCTTTCAATGGCATAGGATGCTCTTCTTGCTTTGTCTCTCAGCTCATTCACAGCCATGTGAAAGCTATCTGTGTTGCTGATATTTAGTCCTAGATACGTGTAGTTTTTGGTGTGTTCTAATAGAACTGTGTCCAAATAGGATTTATATTTGTCATCCTGATTTCCAGACCTTTTTTGGAATATCATTATATTAGTTATTTTTTAGATTAACGGTCAGAACCCAGATCTGACAGAACCTGTGCAGATGATCTAGATGCTGCTGTAACCCCTCCCTAGTGGGAGACAGTAGCACCAGGTCATCTGCGTACAGCAGACCCTCCTTAGTGGGAGACAGCAGCACCAGGTCATCTGCGTACAGCAGACCCTCCTTAGTGGGAGACAGTAACACCAGGTCATCTGCGTACAGCAGACCCTCCTTAGTGGGAGACAGCAGCACCAGGTCATCTGCGTACAGTAGACACTTGATTTCAGTGTTGTAGGTGAGACCAGGTGCTGCCGATTCTTCTAATGTTTTTGTCAATTCATTAATAGTGTTGGACTTATTGGGCAGCCCTGTTTCACTCCACGTCCCTGAGAGAAGAAGTCTGTTTGCTTGTTGCCAATTTTAACCAAACACTTGTTTTTAGTGTACATTGATTTAATAACATCATGTTTTCCCTCCAATACCACTTTCTATTAGTTTATAAAAAATACCTTCCTGCCAAACTGAATCAAATGCTTTCTTGAAGTCTACAAAACACGAGTAAATTTTGCCTTTGTTTTGGTTTACTTGTTTGTCTATAAGTGTGGAGAGTGTAAATGTGGTCTGTTGTACAATTGTATTTATGATACTGCAGAAAATTTTCCCCAAATTGCTGTTAATGCAAATTTCTCTAAATTATTTGGGTCAAATTTGTCTCCATTTTTATAGATTGGTGTGATCTTGGTTCCAAATATCGGGGAAAATACCTGTAGTGAGGACAATGTTGAAGAGTTTGAGTATAGCAATTTGAATTTGTGGTCTGTATATTTGATCATTTCATTTAAAACACCGTCAGCTCCACAGGCCTTTTTGGGTTGAAGAGTGCATCGTTTTTCCCAAAAGATGTCTTCTGTAATTGGGGTATCCGCAGGATTCTGCTAGTCTGACTGCTGATTCAAGGATTTGTCATTTTTTCTTGTATATATTTTTGTTCTGGGCAAAGTGATTTCTCCCCATATCCCCATTTTGGATCGCCAACTCCTCTTGATGAGGTTTGTTTAATTTATTCCAATTCTCTCAGAAGTGGTTTGATTCTATGGATTCCTCAATTACATCCAGCTGGTTTCTAATGTGCTGTTCCTTTTTTGTTCTTAGGGTGTGTTTGTATTGCTTCAGTGTTTCCCCATATTGAAGGCGTATATTTTTGTTGTCTGGTTCTCTGTTTTCTTTTATAACTTTCTGAGATTTCTCCAATCATTATCAAACCATTTACATAATCTATTCTTTTTGGTTTGCTCTTATATTTCTTTAGATTAGCCAAGGAGGCTAATTTGTCAAATCTAAAGTTTATGTTCCAAACGGCCAAATGTACACCTTCATTGCTTTAGGAGAATGTTAAGGCTAAAAGATTGTCCAGGAGAGATTGTATTTTTTGGCTACTAATTGCTTTTTGGTATTTTTCTGTACTGTTTGCACTTCATCTATAGGCCTGTTTAGTACCATGTAATTTATTGGGCCGTGATGCTTCATGGTTGGGTTCCGCTCTTCTCAGATACACTGTGATTTTACTGTGGTCTGAGAGAGGTGTTAGTGGGCTGACTGTGAAGGCTCTGAGTTGAGGTCAGTGAGGAAGTAATCTACAGTGCTGCTGCCAAGGGATGAGCTGTAGGTGTACCTACCAAAAGAGTCCCCTCTCAGCCTACCATTGACTATGTACAGACCCAGTGTTCCACAGAGCTTCACGAGCTGTTCTCCATTTTAGTTTTTCACTTTGTTATAGTTGTTTCTGGGGAGGTATGTGGGGAGGGAAAGGTAGTTGCTTCCCGGTAGGCGTTTGTCCCCATGACTGTTAATAGTGTCTAGTTCTTCTGCTGTTCTAGCATTCAGGTCTCCACAGACCAGTTCTTTGCCTTGAGCCTGAAAGTGACTAATCTCCCCCTCTAGAATGGAGAATCTCTCTTCATTGAAGTAAGGTGACTCTGAGGGTGGAATGTATGTGGCACAGAGGAAGATGTTTTTATCTGTTAAGATAGCCTCTTTGTTGATTTTTAACCAGATAAAGAATTCTCCCGTTTTGATCAATTCAATTGAATTAGTTAGTTCAGATTTATACCATATTAGCATTCCCCCTGAGTCTCTGCCCTGTCCTGAGTCTCTGCCCTGTCCTGAGTCTCTGCCCTGTCTGATTCCTTTTAATTTAGTGGATGGTAGGATTATCTCCCTATAACCTAGTGGACAGCCAGTGGAAACATCACCTCTGCACCATGTTTCCTGTAGTACTACAATATCAACATCATCAATTTCTTTCAGGTAGTCTGGGTTTCTGCTCTTTAGCCCAAAAGCAGAGGACTTCAAGCCTTGTAAATTCCAACAAGCAACGTAAAAAGATTTCATAACTGTGTTTTCTTTACCTTCAAAATGATATACACTCACAATCCAACAAGAACTATTAAAATAGGATTTTTCAATTAACGTAAACTCTTATGCAAATGTGATTTGTTTATCATTTAAGATAGCATTTGTGTCGTGCGACTTGGGTGGATAGTGTGAGGATGGTGGAGTTCTTGTGCTCATCTTAGCATGACCCTTGGCCTATCACGTGAGCATAGTAGACTCAGCATTTGTTTAATGTCACTCATTTGGTTGGTGGAGGCTGGGCCAGTTGCTCCTCTCACAGACTGTGCATAGCTCTGCCTGCAGGGTTTTGGCTCCTCCAGGTGTGGGTCTGCGGTGGGGGGTGGTAGGCCTCGTCTGGGTGGGTCTGAAGCTGGTGTGGTCTGTGCCGTGCTGGCTGTAGTGGGCATTGAGGTTGGTGGTTTGCTCACGCTCTCCCTGAGCAAGAAAACCTCCCCCTCCAGTTTGGTGAACTCATCCCTCATGGCAGCCATGGTGGTGAGGAGGGCCTGAGCCTGCTCTGCACTCAGGGGGTCGCTCTCCTCCTGGGGCGTGTCCTCCACTATGGTGGGAAGAGAGGTGCTGGATGTGCCTTTTTGGGTGGGGAGAGTGGGGGTGCTGGTGGAGTTTATCTCTCTCTCTGCTCTCCTTAATGGTCTGAAAGTCTGTTTCAAACAGCCTAATGTTACTTTGCACCATGACAGTCCCAGTCTTGTAGAGGTTGATTGTTATCATGGTGCTGTCAGGGTTGTCTGTCTATTTGACTTTCAACTTCCACCCATTACAGATTCCTTATTTCTTTATGGATGGGTAGTGAGAGCAGACTGCTGACAGTCATGCATTTGGTTGGTCAGGGAGAAAGATGAGATGACTCACATCACCGTTTTTGTAGAGGTCTGCGAAAAGGGTTTCTGGCCTCCCCTTTAGTTGTTTTTGTTTAAAAGCTTTCCTCGTTGTGTCATTTTTGGCCTCTGGAGAGTAGAGAATGGACTCAGCGCTGAGGGGGAGTGGGGACATGGTGCCTGTGGGCTCTGCTACTGCTGCTGCTCTGTTTTGCTGTTTGTCTGCTGCTGTCGCTAGCTAGCTCTAATTTAGCTCAGAAACTGGCAAAACAAAGTGAAAAATCTTCACACCGAAAAAACAGAAGATATGTTTAAAGTTAGAGTCTGTGCTCCTTTTTGGTTTACTCACTCAGTTTGGTCATTTGATGTAGTTGTATTAACTCCCCTTGCTAGGTTTGTTCTAGCTAAATCTTTCTGGCTAGGTTTTTGTGGTGTAGCTAGCTAGCTAGAGTCAAAACTTCTTAACTTGAGGCGCAAAGTGACTTTTTTTCTATTCTGATTGAATAGAGTTGTTGTTCATCACTTCTTGTCTTGAATTATTTTTAGATTTGAGTGTTTATCACATTCTAAAAACAAAAAAACTGAAATAAATCAGGAGCTCACATTGAACATGTCTGTAGCTCTTCCTCTCTCTTTCTCTCTCTCATCACTGTTTGTGGCTGTCGTCTCTCTACCATACGTACACAAACATACCTGGCACCACCTAGAAGGCATGTCCTGCATAGCAGTGCACAGCAGAGACCAAGAACAGTCCCTTGTCAATTAGGGATTGCACGCTGTACTGGCTCATTGCACAGTCACTGCCAATGGTGTGTATGTGTGAGAGGGTGGTAAGGGTGAGCCGTACTGGGCGATGCCAGCCCTTTTACGATCCACAGCCTGTCCATTGTCCCAGTGCCCAACCATCAGTACAACAACAATGGCCGCCTCAGTGACCCCTATTGTCTATGAGCAACAGGCCGCTCACATGCACTGCCTGATAAGGAGGCGCGAGGGCCAGACACACACACACAAAACACACAAACACACAGCAACTTAAATCCAAGAACAGCATCCAAGCACATAGACACTTTGTTTAATGAAACCACATTGTACCCTTTAACCATGGCAACAATGCAGGACGTTCTCCTCAGATTCCTGGTAAGCGTTGCAAAGCAAAGTGAGTGATGACACAGCTTGCTAATGGAGGCCTTTGACCACCCAACACTGCTGTAAACCTGTGACATGAAAAGGTGACAATGTGTTATTGATCACTTTATCACTTTGATTCAGTTTGGAGATGCTGAGTACATTATTCTATGATATGATTCTTTCTTACAGCAGCCTTTTCACCTGCTGCTTTGTAGTGGATGATATTACATTACATTGGACCCATTGTGAATCATTATCTCTGCACTGTGTTCAGTGTCAAGTGTCTGTGCAGTGTCACAGGTATTCTCTTCATTCCACGTCATAGAATGGTGCTCTGCTGGGCTCATAAAATGGCCCATGCTTGAACCATAAAAATACAATGTGTTGACACAGCTCTGTATTCCACAGCTCTGTATTTCACGATCCTGCAAAATTCCATTGTTTTAAGAACCACAGGGGTGCTGTGGTAATCAACAACTTATTGAACATATAGTGGCTTTCCAAGATGGCCATTATGCTCAAATGCCATTTTCAAATGTGATGTCCATTGGTCCCTCCCTGACAGCAAGGTGGATGTGGCCCACATTCAGAACAAACGTGGCCCAGAAACTACAAAGCCACATACCTCAAACCAGAGCTGGCCAATAAGCGCCAACCCTCCCCCAGATCAGATCTGGGCCATATGAGTGTCGCAGTCATCTCCTGTCTGGGCTACCTGTCCCATCCCATGTCTCTGGTGGTCAGGTCAGATGAGGTTAGCCAGGCTAGAGGTGGTCTCCCTCCTACCCTGGTCCATGTGTCGTCCAGAGATAGTGAACAGCCCCACAGCCCTGTCCCTAAACCTCTGGCCCGGCCTGGTCCTCTCCAGCAGCATCACCACCCCTGTATACACCCCTACCCCCACTACCGCTGCCCCCCCTCCAGCTAACAACACCACCCCAGAGATGTACATATCGTTCAGGGCCACGCCCGGCTGGGGCATGTGGTACTCCAAAGCCAGCTTCAGCAGCACAGCCCCACAGACCACCAGACACAGCCCCGTGATGAGAACCACTAACAGATCCGACAGCCCTCCGCTCTTCAGGATATCGATCCGCCTGCGACTCCGCACACAGTTCATGTCCTGCACAGCCGAGCTCAGGAGCTGTTTGAGGAGGACGGCCAGGGCTAAGAGACACAGGGCCATGCCCGCTCCCATGCGCCAGTCACTGGAGAAACTGGTGGTGGTGGAGAGGAGGAGCACGCCACCCAGGCCGCAGCCCAGGATGAGGAGGACCGCCACACAGTAGCACAGCAGGGACTTGGCCGGGTCCCGGAACCACCACAGCTCCACCTGTTCATCCAGAACACTGCGCTGGATCTGAGCAGGGTTGGGACCGGCCGGCTGGCCACCCCGCGACAGAGGGAAGTCCTCCAGCTCTGGCATCCTGATCATCCCAGCCTGACGGACACGCTCACCAGAGAACTCTACCAGGACACAAGCTGAATCACTGGAACTCTCAGTAGAACGCCGTTCTTTTTCTCTGGAAATCTTGAGTGGATCTCAATAGAGTCTTCAGTGGATCACAGCAGATGGATCACTGGACACCTCACCGGATCACAGTTCCTTCTCACTTGATTACAGGTCCTCTTGGTGGATCACTGGTCCTCTTGGTGGATCCCAGGGTCGCTCAGGTAGTCCACTGCACTCTGAGAGGATGCCCTGCCACTGAACCCTCAGAGCTCAGGGACCAAACGCAGCCTGATGGATACCTGGGGAGAGGAGAGACAAGGGACATTAGAGCCATCTGCTGACATGCACGCAAACACACACGCACGCACGCACACACACAGACACACGCACGCACGCACACAGACACACACACACGCACGCAGACACACGTACGCACGCACACACACACACACACACACACACACAGAAACACACACACAGAAACACACAGACACGTTGCTGAATATGCCATCTTTAAAGCAGGGCTCTAGACATTAGAGATCCTGCCATATCACAGAGGTATCCTGCAAAGAGAGGTGTTTGGACTGACTGAAAACATAATGCTGAATATGCAACCTGAAAACCCCTCTCCCTTCTTAGACGTGTGTGTGTGTGTGTGTGTGACAGAGACAAATAGCGTGAAATAGAAGTGTGTTTCTGTGTTTGTGTTGGTTATTAGATTAGCAGCTGATAGTGGCCTAGCATCTTTATGGTGTACTCCTGTATGTAGATCAGCACCCCCCCGTAGGCTAGTTTAGCCACTCCGTAGGCTAGTTTAGCCACCCCGTAGGCTAGTTTAGCCACCCCGTAGGCCGTAGGCTAGTTTAGCCACCCCATAGGCCAGTTTAGGCACCCCGTAGGCCAGTTTAGCCACCCCGTAGGCCAGTTTAGCCACCCCGTAGTCTAGTTTAGCCACCCCGTAGGCCAGTTTAGCCATCCCGTAGGCTAGCTTAGCCACCCCGTAGGCCGTAGGCTAGCTTAGCCACCCCGTAGGCCGTAGGCTAGTTTAGCCACCCCGTAGGCCAGTTTAGCCACCCCGTAGGCTAGTTTAGCCACCCCGTAGGCCAGTTTAGCCACCCCGTAGGCCAGTTTAGCCACCCCGTAGGCCGTAGGCTAGTTTAGCCACCCCGTAGGCCAGTTTAGCCACCCCGTAGGCCAGTTTAGCCACCCCGTAGGCCAGTTTAGCCACCCCGTAGGCTAGTTTAGCCACCCCGTAGGCCGTAGGCTAGTTTAGCCACCCCGTAGGCCGTAGGCTAGTTTAGCCACCCCGTAGGCCAGTTTAGCCCCCCCGTAGGCCGTAGACTAGTTTAGCCACCCCGTAGGCTAGTTTAGCCACCCCGTAGGCTAGTTTAGCCACCCCGTAGGCCGTAGACTAGTTTAGCCACCCCGTAGACCAGTTTAGCCACCCCGTAGACTAGTTTAGCCACCCCGTAGACTAGTTTAGCCACCCCGTAGGCCGTAGGCTAGTTTAGCCACCCAGCTCTCTTCCTCTGTGTTGTGTGCCACCTCCTGTTTATTCCCCTGCGAGGTGATATTTCTAAGATGGCAGCGCAACGCTGACTACAGCCCCCCTCACAACAGGGCTCAAGTATAACTCCTTTTATCAATGGGCTGTCCCTGTAGTCCCAGCGACTCTCAAGGTCAGGGCACAGACAGCTTGTCTTTAAAAGTCTGACAGCCCCTTTACTATCAAAGTCAACAGCGCGAGCAGAGGCACTGAGCGAGGCGAGCACAGAGCAGCAGCAGCTCTCTGACAGGAATTACAACTGTCCTCTAACAGACCTGGTCTAGTCTGCTGACACAAACAGAACACTACTAGTCTGTCTGAGCCTCCAAGCAGCAGGTTGAGCTGAGTCCTCATCATCAACACACAGGGATCATCACACTGAGATATGACACACAGTACAGCTGAGTCAGAAGGTGTTCACATTAGGTGTGAAGTGAAGGGATACTAAATAACAGAGTGCATTGTGTTTATTGGACTCCCGCTTCTCCACGCCGTTTCAGTTCATAATTATGAGGTGGATGTGTATACGAGGTGTACAGTGTGTGTGTGTGCGGGGGGTGGGCAGTACAGTGTGTGTGTGTGTTGTTGAGTCACTAATTAAATCCCAGCAGGTTTGGACCTGATGCCACTGACAGGTATAACAGGAATAGAAGGCAGTAATTGAGGTGACATATGAGCTGGATGAAAACAATACAAACACACACACACACACACACACATATAATTGGCTTTTCTCTCTCACACCAAAACACACATTCTTTTCTCTTACACACACACACACACACTAGTGCTGAGCGATTAACAAAAACATTTTCTGATTATTAAACAACTATTTGATTGACGTTGGTTCAATTACTTGAATTCCCCAACGTAATCCACACCGAGTCCATTTAGTTTGGTTTTCTTGTGAGCTCAACATGTCATTTCTCTAGTGAGAAATCCTATCAAGCACGAGAGACATCAAATCAAGAACGAACTGTGGGATGCTGTAGGGAGTTTTCAATAGGCAAATATTCAACCTAGTTCAGTGCAGAAAACGTGGTAATTACCTACCGGTGTTGGGGAAATTACTCTGAAAATATAGTTTGCCAAGCTACCAATTACTTCACACTGAAAGACATTAAGCTACCCTTAAGAAAAATATAGTTCACTTAACTAGAGTTACTTTGAAAAAGCAGTTCACTACATCCAAACTACACTACATGGCTAAAAGTATGTGGACACCCCTTCAAATTAGTGGATTCGGCTATTTCAGCCACACCCGTTCCTGACAGGTGTATAAAAATCGAGCACACAGCCATGCTATCTCCATAGACAAACACTGGCAGTGAAGTGGAAACTTCTAGGAGCAACAACAGGTCAGGAGCGAGTGGTAGGCCACACAAGCTCACAGAACAAGACCGGCGGGTGCTGAAGCGAGCAGCGTGTAAAAATAATTTGTCCTCGGTTGCAACACTCACTACCGAGTTCCAAACTGCCTCTGGAAACAACGTTAACACAATAACTTTTTGTCGGAAGCTTCATGAAATGGATTTCCATGGCTGAGCAGCCGCACACAAGCCTAAGATCACCATGCGCAATGCCAAGCATCGGCTGGAGTGGTGTAAAGCTTGCCGCCATTGGACTCTGCTTCCCCATCTGGCAGTCCGACGGATGAATCTGGGTTTGGTGGATGCCAGGAGAACGATACCTGCCCCAATGCTGTAAAGTTTGGTGGAGGAGGAATAATGGTCTGGGGCTGGTTTTCACGGTTTGGGCTAGGCCCCTTAGTTCCAGTGAAGGGAAATCTTAATGCTACAGCATACAATGACATTCTAGATGATTCTGTGCTTCCAACTTTGTGCAACAGTTTGGGGAAGGCCCTTTCCTGTTTCAGCATGACAATGACCCTGTGCACAAAGCGAGGTCCATACAGAAATGGTTTGTCGAGATCAGTGTGAAATAACTTGACTGGCCTGCACAGAGCTCTGACCTCAACCCCATCAAATGCCTTTGGGATGAATTGGAACTCCGACTGCGAGCCAGGCCTAAATCACCCAACATCAGTACCCAACCTCACTAACGCTCTCATGGCTGAATGGAAGCAAGTCCCCGCAGCAATGTTCCAACATCTAGTGGAAAGCCTTCAGAGAAGAGTGGAGGCTGTTATAGCAGAAAAATGTGGACCAACTCCATATTAATGCCCATGATTTTGGAATGAGACGTTCGACGAGTAGGTGTCCACATACTTTTGGTCATGTAGTATATACAGCTCTGGAGAAAATTAAGAGACCACTGCAAAATGATCAGTTTCTCTGGTTTTACTATTTATAGGTATGTGTTTGGGTAAAATGAAAATGTTTGTTTTACATAAACTACTGACAACATTTCTCCCAAATTCCCCCCAAAAAATGTGTCATTTAGAGCATTTATTTGCAGAAAATGACAACTGGTTAAAATCACAAAAAATATGCAGTGTTGTCAGACCTCAAATAATGCAAAGAAAATAAGTTTATATTTTTAAACAACACAATACTAATGTTTTAACTTAGGAAGAGTTCAGAAATCAATATTTGGTGGAATAACCCCGATTTTCAATCACAGCCTTCATGCGTCTTGGCATGCTCTCCACCAGTCTTTCACACTGATGTTGGGTGACTTTATGCCACTCCTGGCGCAGAAATTCAAGCAGCTCTGCTTTGTTAAATGGCTTGTGACCATCCATCTTTCTCTTGATCACATTCCAGAGGTTTTCAATGGGGTTCAGGTCAGGAGATTGGGCTGGCCATGACAGGGTCTTGATCACATTCCAGAGGTTTTCAATGGGGTTCAGGTCTGGAATGTGAAATTTAGCTATTAAACAACTATATTTCAAGTTAAAATTAGGCAGGTCTGATGCCAAAAATGAAAAGAAATTCTTGCTTACTTCACCCATATTTTATTTTTGCATAAAAAGTAGTGTGTAGTTTCAGTAGTTAGCTACACCGCAAAACATTTAACTACTCAAAACACTACCAAGATTTTGAATTTAGCTCAACCACCACCAAGCTACTGCAAAATTACTAATTGAACTACATGTAGATCACTACTCCCCAACCCTGTTAACTACAATGACCAGAATCTATTTAGCCTATTCTTCCTGGAACTGCACACGGACCGTATGAGAGAGGAATGTACAACACAGCAACAACAGAGATAGACAGTTTGGGACGTATAGCTTTACTAACCGATTGACAGTTGTAGCAGACAGCTCTGCAGCATGGGCAGCTGTGGCCACCCAATGATCAGGGGCTGCTACCCTTTCCGCTAGCTAAGGCCGGGGAGCTTGGCTTGTTGGGGAGCACAGGGATAATGCTAGATGGCTGTTTGGCTGCTACTGCCTGAGCAGAGATGAGATGACGACTTTAAGAAATGAAATAATGAAATCATTAAATAAAAAAGTAATAATATAGTAAATGAATGTGAATTCATTATTGTTAATAAGTGCTAAGCAGTAATTGGCAGTCACATCATGGGGCTCATTCATTGCTTTATTCTGTGTTAGAGACAATGAATGTTCTCAATATTTGGCTTTGGAATTTCAATTCAAAAGCTCAAATTATTTCAAGCTCATATTTCATAATTAATAAAAAAAACTAATATTTTGTATTTATCGAAACCAAAATTGAAAAAGGGGATTGTTTTAAACCGAACCGACCTCAAAAAGCACTAATCGCTCAGCCCTAACGCACACGCCCTCTCTCTCCTCATTCTCCCGTCTAGTTTAGAGGCTTTCTGCCTGCTCTCTTATCAGAGCTGATAGGACCTCTCCTTCACATCACACAGATTACAGAGGCCTCATCATAAATACCTTCATCATCTGCTCCTCTGTGTGAGCTATTCTCTAGTCTCTCTCTTCTGTATTTAGCAGACAGGCACAGAGGCAGACAATGACTTCCCCCAAACGTCTGCAGCACCTAGCAAGGTTGATGACGGTTATGTGCAGAGCAGCATATTTCAGTTATGCAAATTCTCTGTGATAATGATGATGAAATCCCACAGATAATCGTAAACCTTGAGACTCCGTAAGACCTCTTTTTGGTTCAGAGTTTTTTAGTCTGAAGGTCGATCTGTTGGTCGACTCGACAGAGGAGCTATGCTTTATGGACACTGTATTCCCCATGTTATTTGGCCCTGCTGAATTCATCCCACCAAGTCATTTGTGTCTAATTTTATGTTGAAGTTCTGTTCTTTTAAAATAGGAATGTGCCATTATAATCAGTCTGTAGATCAAGTATTAATGGGTTCACATAAGAACATAATATCCAGTAAAAAATAAAGAAAATGGTAGTTGTTTTACTTCTGACAGGAGATGAGAGCCAAGGGAGCCAGACAGTTGCAGAGGCTTTGCTTTGATCTGCAGTCAAACGGCTGAAACTGCTTGCCCCTACTTCCTCTCTGCAGGTTTTGAACCGACACACCACTCCCTCCAATCAGCAGGTGTTTAAAGAGGCCTTTAGAGCTACCTTTAGAGCTACCTTTAGAGCTACCTTTAGAGCTACCAGCAGTACTGAGGGATTAATTAATAATTAATCCAGGCCTGAGAGCCCAGGCCAGCCAGAAGGGAAAGAGGAGCAGTCCCCGACAGGATGGAGTTTCATTGGCTTTCAGTAAACTGATGTCACGTTCCTGCACTGGTCCTGGTCCATCAGCACATTCTCATACAGTCCAAGCAGGCATGGAATGGGACGCCTACAGAAAAAAGTCTGATGGTGTTGAAGTCTCACAGGCAATGAGTTAGCTGACTATGACACAAACGGGGTCCTCGCCGAGGTCCTGTTGTGTGAATGTGTTTACCTGAGGCCCTTGGAGAGGATGTGTGGCCAGGAGTTGCCGTGGCAACAGTGCCTCCTCTTCCTGTTCCTGTCAATGGGTGGTCTCCACGGGTGACGAGAGGGGTCAGGGTTGGCACCATCTGTTTTTGCACTGGGCATCAGTGCCAAGCTCCATGAGTGCCGGGAGGCTGGTGCTGCTAGGGGCTGGAGGCAGGCAGGCGTCTGGGGATGAGGCTAGGCAGGGCTGGATGGAGGCGTGGCGGGTGGAGAGAGAGAGGTTCTGAATGGTTCATTATTCAGGCAGTGTCTATGTTCCTGTCACAGTCCAGCCAGTCAGGGGCCTCGGGACCCTCTCTGTGGCCAGGCACTGTGAGGGGACAATTGGCAGACTCACCAACTCAGTTGGGCTTAATGCTATTTTAATTGTGGACTGTGTGCTTGATAGCAAATACTAATACAACTAACAGCACAAGGAAACACTTGTGCCTCCCCCGCTGGTCTCCCCCCACCTCTCCCTGTTCTCCCCCCTGGTCCTGATGTTGTTTTCAATCTCTCTTCAGCAGGACCTAGTGATGTTGACGGTGATGTCACTACCCCTCTCAGCTTGCACTGACTCCCTGCAGAGACCTCAGACACCTGGCTCTACAGTAGCTTGCCTGCATCAGTCACAAACTGGATGGAAAGAAGAATAGAATAGATAAGAACAGAATTGAAAAAAGAAACAGAACACCAACACAACGTAATCTAAACCGAGTCTGACATTGTTTTGCACTTGACTTTTCATTTGCATACAGTATTTTCCTTCCTTGAATGCAGACGGTTTCCTGTCCTTGATGTGGTTTTGCTGATAGTTTCTCCTATAGCTGCCCCCTCGGATATACACTCTCCTCTCTGTAGTGGCCAGCCTGAGCCTGCCTGCCTGCACCGAGCACAGCTCCAATATTAAAACCCTAATCAAATCACCAATTAACATGCGCTCGCGTCCCCCTTGCCTCGCTCCATTCTGCTGACGACAATAAACATGTTTACTTTTTGTTGTTCGCCATTTTTTATTATTATTTTTTTGTATGGGTTCGAAGGCGGACTTCAACATATTCAAACATCCCTGCTCTGTGGGAAACCGGAGCCTGGGTTCCAGATAGAACCTGATCCTCACAGGGCCGGGTTCTACACTCTCTCTCTCACCCTCCCTCTTGCTCTCTCTCAAATACATGGTTTCCTGGCATTATTATGAGCCATCCTCCCCTCACCAGCCGCCGCTGACACACACATGCATGCGCTTACTCACACACACTCCCTCGTTCCCTCACCTGCCTTTTAGTTTCTTGGTGAGACTATGTTATGCATGTTGATCATGAGATAGCAGAGAACTACAGTGGAGAGGTCACTCACTCCTAGGTAGTTATTTACTGTTACACAACAATATGCTAGATGGATTTTTCACAACATCAGTGACCTTTGTTTTGTATGGTATATACAAGTGGAAATAGCTACAGCAGTGTTTAGAGATTGCGGCCAACACTAAGACTTGGGTCCAAAAGTTAAGGTGTGATGTGATATTGGCAGGAACTAGTTACAGTATAGGAAATCCTGGTTGGCCTGAATAAATAAAAAACTGGACAGTTCAGTCCCCCACAAAACCTGTTACACCCATTCTGTCTGGCAATAAAAGGTTCATATTTATTCAGCTATTTCAGTCTTTACAGTTTCACAAAATGTGTCTGAATATGGATGAAACTATAATTGTGTTATTTGCATCATGGATGTAAGAATAGTCAGGAGTATGTTTTTGAATACATTACTGTTTTTTTATGCAATGTTTAATGTCTCTTATGGTCAAGGGTCAAGTCAGGCTCGAAAATATGAATTAAAACTTCAGTCAAACAGCTAATAACCATGATTAAACTTCTGGAAATTAATACCTTTATGAGGGGAAGGACCAAGTAAGTGACCAATTTCCCACTACTAAATGTTGACAAATTCTAAAATTATGAGCTTCACTGTCCTTTCATGGGAGATATCTATCAGAAAATATTCTTCGAGTCTTTAAGAAAATACAAAGGGCTATTTGTATTCAATGTGGCAACTGCAGTGAGCTAAACTCTCCAATGTAGCCTATCCTTGCTCTATGGGATGATTGTCTCAACAGTGTGGTGACAACAAACACACATTACCTATGGCTTTTATATGTAACACTGTCATAATGCTATATCTGTCATATGATGACCTGTCATGAGGACAGATCATGACACGTTATGACAGTAAACTAGGCTATTTATATTCAGCTCAAATATCTTGCTTGATAATTCAAATAAGTAGCTAGCCTAGAACAGACCTATAAAAGGTGGAACAATGTCAAGAAAGTTATATAGCCTAGTCACCTTCAGGTGGCTCGGCTTCATCAAATCGAGCGTGTGATCCATGCACTGTCTAGCATTTGTATTCTGTCTATATGCTGTTTACCTGTGCTGGCACATTCCCTGTCGCTATTCATCCCCGAAACGGAACGACTCCACAAATCTCCGTTCCTGCGCCGGGAGGCATTTCCAAATCCAAACCATATGCCGCGCGTTTGGTGCGTGAAAGGACGGTTTGAAACAGTATAGTCTCAATAATCAACATAATTCTGACTAGACTGACTTCCTTTCTCCGATGTGGAGCCTCCGATGGTGATTGTGTGTGCCTCTCGCTCACTGAACCGTGCGCAGGTCTATCGGACTTTCCCGGTTGCAGGTGTGGTCACCGCACGCAGAGGCGACGCCGGTTGGGAGGGGAAAGCGCATCCGTAGGCTACAGAGCAGCGCGCGACCTTTCGCTGGCGTCCCATGGGGAAAGCCCGCGCGCCTGCCTTAAATTATAAACACTTCTCATGAAGGGGGTGTGCGCCGTTGGGATAGCACCGAGCAAACAGACTAAATAGATTTTCCCAGTACTTTTTAAAGTCTAGAGAATGATAGGCTTACCGTTTGTCACTTCCCATTATGGTGATAATAAGAAATATCCTACCCGTTGACAAACAGGTCCCGTAAGTAAAAACGCACGCACACGCATGAATAAAAACACAAATATGCTAGCCTACTGACAAGCCTATAGGAGTAGACTGTTTTGCATACACAACAATGTCAATTGTTCTTGTTAATTTATAGTTTGTCATAAAAAAATCCATAATTTCCAGTCTGACAATGCTTTGATTTGACCCTGGCAATAACACCCTCCATTCAGTTTTGCAAATCACAATCTCATTTAAAATATATATTTATGCTAAATTAACCCTCAAATATGAATTGTTCCCCTTTTTATTTACAAGTCCCTTAAAATTGGTTTGGATGGAGGGGTTGGGTGGTTATAAGTTGATTTGGAGGGAGGGTAGCTTGGCGGTGGAGGGGGGTCTGAAGGGGGTTACGAGTTGATTTGGCGGTGGAGGGGGGTCTGAAGGGGGTTACGAGTTGATTTGGTGGGGAGGGTAGCTTGGCGATGGAGGGGGGTCTGAAGGGGGTTACGAGTTGATTTGGAGGGAGGGTAGCTTGGCGGTGGAGGGGGGTTACGAGTTGATTTGGAGGGAGGTTAGCTTGGCGGTGGAGGGGGGTCTGAAGGGGGTTACGAGTTGATTTGGAGGGAGGGTGGCTTGGCGGTGGAAGGGGGTTACGAGTTGATTTGGAGGGAGGGTAGCTTGGCGGTGGAGGGGGGTCTGAAGGGGGTTACGAGTTGATTTGGCGGTGGAGGGGGGTCTGAAGGGGGTTACGAGTTGATTTGGTGGGGAGGGTAGCTTGGCGATGGAGGGGGGTCTGAAGGGGGTTACGAGTTGATTTGGAGGGAGGGTAGCTTGGCGGTGGAGGGGGGTTACGAGTTGATTTGGAGGGAGGGTAGCTTGGCGGTGGAGGGGGGTCTGAAGGGGGTTACGAGTTGATTTGGAGGGAGGGTGGCTTGGCGGTGGAGGGGGGTTACGAGTTGATTTGGAGGGAGGGTAGCTTGGCGGTGGAGGGGGGTCTGAAGGGGGTTACGAGTTGATTTGGTAGGGAGGGTAGCTTGGCGGCGGAGGGGGGTCTGAAGGGGTTACGAGTTGATTTGGAGGGAGGGTAGCTTGGCGGTGGAGGGGGGTCTATCTCCTCCCTGAGCCTGTGAATCTCCAGGCGCTGCAGCTGAACGATACAGTCCCCCTCCTGGTTCAGACGGACCACCATGTTACTGGTGTTGGCCCTGGGAGACAGCAGCGCTGGGGGCGGAGACAAAAAGTCAGCTCACTAAGCAGTTACTTTAGATGCGGATAACTTAGACATCTTTCAAGTGACCTAACTAGGGAAAAAAAAATGTGCGATGAAACACAGAACCTCAAGCACCTCTATGAGTATAAACTCCATGAAGTGAGGTGGTTTTCACACATGGTAAAAGTTACCCTACAGACTCTTTCCAATGAAAGCTGCAATCAGTTGTCTTTACTGTAAATCAGTCCAGATAAGAGAAAAACAGGTCACCTTTGAGAGTGTTGGTCTGCTTCTCGCCCTGTTTTCTCATCAGACTCTTGTAGACGTGGACCTGAGAACGCACCAGACGCAACGCCTGTCTCAGGTCGTTGATCTCTCTGATCAGAGTCGCATTCTCCTATAGCAATCAATGAATCAACCAATCAGTTAGTCACAGAATAGTACAGAACAAACAGCCTATAGATTTGGGGTGTATAATAAAGTTGAGGTCACTAATTCTATGACTATTGTGTGCGGCACTCCAACAGTCCTTTATGAAAAGTCTTGTCTGTCACCTGCATGATATTGACGTTGTCTGCATGGTGGACCACGCCGTCTTTGGCCAGTTTCCTCTTCAGGGACGCCACGTTCCTCTCCAGGTGCTCTCTGTGCCGGGCGTACTCCCTCTGGACGTCTGCGTCTACACCAACTATATCCACCTGAGAGACATGAAGAGCGGCCATCTTTGATTCCAATGAATACACAGTAGCCAACTTACTTATCCATGACCAGTTGCATTCTTTAACTTCTGGGTAAATATTTGCTCAGGGAGAACTTTTCTTAGACCAGCACTGTAGCCATTATAAGGTTACAACCCAATTCACTCTACCAGCTTGCATGAAAGAGGATAAAAGCAGCACAAACAGGCAGAGTGAGCCTATATCAATGCTGCTCTTGCTCTCTGTCAATTCAATTCAATTCAATTCAAGGGGCTTTATTGGCATGGGAAACATATGTTTACATTGCCAAAGCAAGTGAAGTACATATACAAAAGTTAAATAAATAAAAATGAACTTTCTCTGTCATCCTCTTTCATCCTGTCTCTCTCACCACGTCACTTTTCTGTACATAGTGGTCGTAAAGGTCTCTGATGCCGTCCTTTAACCTCTTAGGCTCCTGGATGAAGCCCACACAGTTATGGAGGTCCATCTTGAACCTACGTACCAGGGCCTCCACATCTCTCACCTGGGGAAGAGGGGTTGGTCATGCAAAGTTACACAGATAAGTCAGACAAAGATAAAAACACAAATATAAACACCTGCCATGCACGCAAAGTAAAATGGTATCCCTCTCCCTCTCACACACTACATACCTTCTGCAGTCCCTTGTGCATCTCCTTGTCGGTGGTGGTGAGTTTGAGCTTCAGCTCAGCGATGTCCAGTTCCTGTTGAGTGTTCTTCTTGTGGAAGGTATCCAGCTCCTGCTCCATCTACAGAGTACAGGAAGCCCATAGTATTGATCTCGATATACACTCCCTCATACAGCTGATCTATAGCTCATCTAAACCCTGATCCACTCTTATCTATATGAACACAGTCATCATTTCCATCTACATGAAGAGAGGGATAAAAGTTGGCAGGCGGTTTAAATAAGTGTCAATTATGAAAAAACTAGGAACTAAAGTAGGAAAAGCCTCCCCCTTTTTCCACCAAACATAATGGTCATTATGGCCAAACAGTTCTATTTCTGCTTCATCAGACCAGAGGACATTTCTCCAAAAAGTACAATCTTTGTCCCCATGTGCATTTGCAAACCGTAGTCTGGCTTTTTTAATGGTAGTTTTGGAGCAGTGGCTTCTTCCTTGCTGAGCGGCCTTTCAGGTTATGACAATATAGGACTCGTTTTACTGTGGATATAGATACTTTTGTACCGGTTTCCTCCAGCATCTTCACAAGGTCCTTTGCTGTTGTTCTGGGATTGATTTGCACCTTTCGCACCAAAGTATGTTAATCTCTAGGAGACAGAACGGGTCTCCTTCCTGAGCGGTATGACGGCTGCGTGGTCCCATGGTGTTTATACTTGCGTACTATTGTTTGTACAGATGAACGTGGTACCTTCAGGCGTTTGGACATTGCTCCCAAGGATGAACCAGACTTGTGAAGGTCTACAATTGTTTTTCTGAGGTCTTGGCTGATTTCTTTTGATTTTCCCATGATGTCAAGCAAAGAGGCAGTGAGTTTGAAGGTAGGCCTTGAAATACATCCACAGGTACACCTCCAATTGACTCTAATGATGTCAATTAACCAATCAGAAGCTTCTAAATCCATGACATAATTTTCGGGAAATTTCTAAGCTGTTTAAAGGCACAGTCAACTTAGTGTATGTAAACTTCTGACCCACTGGAATTGAGCTACAGTGAATTATAAGTTAAATAATCTGTCTGTTAACAATTGTTGGAAAAATTACTTGTGTCATGCACAAAGTAGATGTCTTAACCGACTTGCCAAAACTATAGTTTGTTAACAAGAAATTTGTGGAGTGGTTGAAAAACGAGTTTTAATGACTCCAACCTAAGTGTATGTAAACTTCCGACTTCAACTGTACCTACTCAAGAGACATTTCAGCGATGGTTAACGAATTCAACAATGACAGTTAACTGGTTAAAGAACTGATACAGGAGGAGGGAGTTTTACTTCATGGGTCTGCTCTTTCATCTCCTCGATGTCGTTCTCTCTGGGCTCAATCTGTTTCTTCCGTTCTTTGATCTTGTAGTCCAGAACAAACGTAAATTTCTCCAGCTCCTGATTCTTCTTTTTCAGGTCGTACATGCATTTCTCCTACACAGGGATAAAGGACAAGAGAAGACAAACAGGCCTCAGATCAGATCGTGGATGTGTTTCTCTTACACAGGAACAGGGACAAGACCTTAGCCTGCTGATCACAGATATGTTGTGCTGTCTTGCCAACTCATGTGGCCTTTATCACGCAACAACCATAGGAGTTGGCAAGACAAGACAAACAGGCCTCAGATCAAAAAATCTAATAAAATGTTATTAGTCACATGCGCCGAATACAACACCTTACAGTAAAATGCTTACTTAGAGCCCCTAACCAACAATGCAGATGAAAAACATACGGATAAGAATAAGAAATAAAAGTAACAAGTAATTAAAGAGCAGCAGTAAAATAACAATAGCGAGACTAAATACAGGGTACCAGTACAGAGTCAATTTTCCAGGGGCACCGGTTAGTTGATATAATATGTACATGTAGGTAGAGTTATTAAAGTGACTATGCATAGATGATAACAACAGAGAGTAGCAGCGGTGTGAAAAGGGGGGGGGGGGGCAATGCAAATAGTCTGGGTAGCCATTTGATTAGGTGTTCAGGAGTCTTATGGCTTGGGGGTAGGAACTGTTTATAAGCCTCTTGGTCCTAGACTTGGCTCTTCGGTACCACTTGCCGTGCGGTAGCAGAGAGAACGGTCTATGACTAGGGTGGCTGGAGTCTTTGACACTTTTTAGGGCCTTCCTCTGACACCGCCTGGTATAGAGGTCCTGGATGGCAGGAAGCTTTGCCCCACTTCACACTGACTGAGTAGACAATCATTTAACTGCCATGTAATAACTCATAGAATATAACATGGCATGATGCAATGCTGCCATGTAACAGGTTTGTTAGGTTGCTTAAATAAGCCATGAAATCAACCCATTCTCTTTATAGTCTTTGGCTTGAGTTATTTTTCCAGTTCAATTACATTCATAATCCTCTTCCAAAATTAATATCCCATGAAATTGAATATAAAATGTCACTTCCATAGTCCAACAATACAAGCTAGTTAGTGAACCAAATCTAATGTTCAAGCTTCACTTCTGGGAGGCATCTTTAATGTTCAAATGTATCATCGTTAGTGACGACGAGTGTTAGAACAACAGTTGCCACGGCTACTCTGCTGAGTGTGAATCTTTATTCATGAAGAGAAAGGATAGGAGGATGGATCTGTGTTTGAACTGAACTGGGGCCTCCTCTTTTGATGCGGGGCCATTTTGTTATAATTTACTCTCTGTCCAATTAGCTATTTGAAAGCGTTTCATCTTGAGGGCGGGTGAATGTGTGTGTGAGTGTAGAGGAAGGGAGGGGGGAAGGGGGTGTAATCTTTTCATAGACAGCATCTGTGACATTTACACATTAAAGACAGTTATCAATTATTGTCTCTATTCAGTCTGTATCGCTGAAGCGTTACATATAGCACAATAGAAATGTAAAGGTAATTTCCTATTGAGCCGACATCTGCAGCGTTTACCATGAATGCAGTCTCTGCTGACGTGGGAACATTGCCTTTAAATTTCAATAACGCTGTAGCGCTGAATTTCCACGATCCGGATTGAATAGTTCCCTAAGTGTCCCTCTGCACACTAAGGCTGTGGTCCAAACACTTTATTTTATTTATTTCACCTTTATTTAACCAGGTAGGCCAGTTGAGAACAAGTTCTCATTTACAACTGCGTCCTGGCCAAGATAAAGTAAAGCAGTGAGACACAAACAACAACACAGAGTTACACATGGAATAAACAAACGTACAGTCAATAACACAATAGTTTTTCACTTAAAAGATACCCTATCCCCTCAGCCCTCAAATGAAGTGGACACTTCTGATGACGTATCATGACATCTGACGAGTATACACTTGCAGGGCAAGGGGCGAGGGAGGAAGGAATGATTTTTAAATGGACCGCCCTTCCCCGGAAATTCATCAATCGTTCATCCTGCGATGATAGTGTTTTCAGCCACCAGTAGCTTGTGGTTGCTTTATATGCGTTAGACAATTATGAATGCATGTCTACTTATATTAAATATATAATTATTAATATATGCCTACTGTATGATAGCTAGCAAATGAATTAGCTAACTAACATTAGCCTACCTAGCTGGAACTTCTGAAGAAGGAAAACATTTTATTTCTACAATTTACAAAAGATAACCAAACAAAAACATATTCACTTTTTATAAGACGTGTTTGTGCCATCATGTGCATTAGTAGCACAATGTCTAACTTATTTGCATTTGTTTTTACTTACACTTGTATGTTGACTTCTCCATTAATGTTGTTTAAGTTTTCTCTGACTTTTCTTAGCGGATGTACAATCATCGCAAATTGATTTATGGGGAGTTTCAGGCCTCGGAGTGAACATAATTGTACACTCGCAAAGCCGACTAAAAACGAGGGCTGAGGGGCTTACGTTGCAAACTTCCCTTGCTTGGCTAATCATTTGGACCGCCCTCCAAGATGGCGACGGGGATTCCCCCAAGGGAATAAGGTGAGGGTAAGTGGATGAGGGTGTGTCTTTTAAGTGTTTGGACCGCAGCCTAAGAGACAGAGTTAGAAGAGGATGAAAATGGTTGTCTCCTCCCTCAGAACACTGATGTTAAAATATGGACATGCTCTTTGCAGGGATATAACATCGCAAATCAATTGCGCTAACAGCCCATTCTTTGTTCATGCTTTGTTTATGCAGGGACACAACATGTCAACATGTAACCTTATGCGAAAAAAGAGAGGGGGATAGTTTCTTTTTAAAAATATTTAACCCTTATTTTACCAGGTAAGTTGACTGAGAGCACATTCTCATTTACAGCAACGACCTGGGGAATATTTACAGGGGAAAGGAGGGGGGAGGAATGAGCCAATCGGAAGCTGTGGATGATTAAGTGGCCATGATGGTTTGAGGCCAGATTGGACATTTTTACCAGGACACCGGGGTTACTCTAAAGAGTGGACATTTTTACCAGGACACCGGGGTTACTCTAAAGAGTGGACATTTTTACCAGGACACCGGGGTTACTCTAAAGAGTGGACATTTTTGCCATGGGATCTTTAGTGACCACAGAGAGTCAGGACATGGGTTTAACGTGCCATCCAAAAGACGGTGTCACGACTTCCGCCGAAGTCGGCTCCTCTCCTTGTTCGGGCGGCATTCGGCGATCGACGTCACCGGCTTTCTAGCCATCGCCGCATAACCCCACTATTTCCTGGCAACAGAGGGCTCTCACGGGGTGGTCGCGAGAGTGCTCCGGGAGGTGTGTAGGGGTTTCTGTTGGTGCTACTACAGTGGAAAGTCCAGACCAGGTCTCCACCGTGCACATCCCCCCAGAATATGCCGATTTGGCTCTCGCCTCCTGTAAAAAGAAGGCGACTCAATTACCACCTCATCGACGGAGGGATTGTGCCATAAATCTCCTCGCAGACGCTGCGCTTCCCAGGAGTCACGTGTATCCCCTGTCGCAAGCGGAGACGGTGGCTATGGAAACATGTCTCCGAATCCCTGCATCAGGGGTATATTCGGTCCTCCACTTCACCCGCCTCCTCGAGTTTCTTTTTTGTGAAGAAGAAGGATGGAGGTTTACACCCGTGCTTTGACTATAGAGATCTCAATCAAATCACGGTGAGGTACAGTTACCGGCTACCTCTTATCGCCACGGCGATTGAGTCAATGCATGGGGCGCGCTTCTTCACGAAACTGGATCTCAGGAGTGCGTATAACCTGGTGCGTATCTGGGAGGGAGACGAGTGGAAGACAGCGTTTAGTACCACCACTGGGCATTATGAGTACCTCGTCATGCCGTACGGGTTGATGAATGCTCCATCGGTTTTCCAATCCTTTGTAGACGAGATTTTCAGGGACCTGCACGGGCAGGGTGTTGTGGTGTATATCGATGACATTCTGATATACTCCGCTACACGCGCCGAGCATGTGTCCTTGGTGCGCAAGGTACTTGGACGACTGTTGGAGCTGTGTCAGGGATTCCTAGGAGTGGTGGTTGGAGTCAGGCGCAGAGGGTAAGTATCACGTATTTTATTTCTCCGGCACAAAACGGTCACGCCAAAACAGATGGCGTGTAATAAGGTAGACCAACCCAAAACACAGGGCAAAACAGTCCGGAGAGAAAATAAGGCGCCAGCCAGCACATCCAAATAACAAACAGTGAAATAATCCCGCACAAACCTGGGCGTGCCTAACAGGCTTAAATAAACACAAATCAAGAAACAAAACAGGGAACAGGTGCAACCAATAAGACCGAACAAACAGAAAAGGAAAAAGGGATCAGCGGTGGCTAGTAGACCGGCGACGACGACCGCCGAGCGCCGCCCGAACAGGCAGGGGAGCCACCTTCGGTGGGATTCGTGACAACCTGTATGTCAAGGCTGAGAAATGCCTGTTCTTTCAGCAGGCCGTCTCCTTCCTAGGGTATCGCATTTCCACATCAGCGGTGGAGATGGAGAGTGACCGCATTGCAGCCGTGCGTAATTGGCCGACTCCCACCACGGTAAAGGAGGTGCAGCGATTTTTAGGGTTTGCCAATTACTACCGGAGATGTATCCGGGTTTTGGCCAGGTTGCTGCGCCCATTACCTCACTGCCTCCTGTAAGGTTGCAGTGGTCGGCTGAGGCGGACAGGGCTTTTGGGCAGCTAAGAGCTCTGTTCACTTCGGCTCCCGTGCTGGCCCATCCGGATCCCTCTTTGGCATTCATAGTGGAGGTGGACGCGTCCGAGACTGGGATAGGAGCCGTGCTCTCACAGCGCTTGGGTATGCCACCGAAACTCCGCCCCTGTGCTTTCTTCTCGAAGAAGCTCAGCCCAGCGGAGCATAACTATGATGTGGGGGACCGGGAGTTGTTGGCTGTGGTTAAAGCGTTGAAGGCGTGGAGACATTGGCTTGAGGGGGCTAAACACCCTTTCCTCATCTGGACTGACCACCGCAACCTGGAGTACATCCGGGCAGTGAGGAGACTGAATCCTCATCAGGCAAGGTGGGCCATGTTCTTTACCCGTTTTGTGTTTACCCTATCCTACAGACCAGGTTCCCAGAATAAGAAGGCAGACGCACTGTCCCGGCTGTATGACACAGAGGAGCGGCCCATGGATCAGACTCCCATACTCCCGGCCTCCTGCCTGGTAGCGCCGGTCGTGTGGGAGCTGGATGCGAACATTGAGCAGGCGTTGCGTACAGAGCCCGCTCCCCTCCAGTGTCCCATTGGGCGTATGTACGTTCCATCTGCTGTCCGTGACCAGTTGATCTATTGGGCCCATACATCTCCCTCCTCTGGTCATCCGGGGATCAGTCGGACGGTGCACTGTCTGACTGGGAAGTACTGGTGTCCCACCTTGGCTAAGGACGTGAGGGTTTATGTTTCCTCCTGCTCGGTGTGTGCCCAGTGTAAGGCTCTGAGACACCGGCCCAGAGGTAAGTTACATCCCTTACTCGTTCCACAACGACCTTGGTCACATCTGTCAGTGGATTTCCTAACAGATCCTCCTCTTTCGCAGGGAAACATTTACATTACATTTTAGTCATTTAGCAGACGCTCTTATCCAGAGCGACTTACAGTAGTGAATGCATACATTTCATTTTCATTTCATTATTTATTTTTTTTTCGTACTTGGCCCCCCGTGGGAATCGAACCCACAACCCTGGCGTTGCAAACACCATGCTCTACCAACTGAGCTACGGGGAAGGCTAACACTACGATCCTGGTCGTTGTAGATCGTTTTTCTAAGTCCTGTCATCTCCTCCCTCTGCCCGGTCTTCCTACGGCCCTACAGACTGCGGAAGCCCTGTTTACTCACGTCTTCCGGAACTACGGGGTGCCTGAGGATATAGTGTCGGATCGGGGTCCCCAGTTCACGTCTAGAGTTTGGAAGGCGTTCATGGAACGTCTGGGGGTCTCGATCAGCCTTACCTCAGGTTTTCACCCCAAGAGTAACGGGCAGGTAGTCAACCAGGATGTGGGCAGTTTTCTGCGGTCCTATTGCCAGGACCGGCCAGGCGAGTGGGTGGCGTTCGTGCCCTGGGCCGAGATGGCACAGAACTCGCTTCGCCACTCCTCCACTAACCTCTACCCCTTTCAGTGCGTATTGGGGTACCAGCCGGTTCTGGCACCATGGCATCAGGGTCAGACCAAGACTCCTGCGGTGGACGACTGGTTTAGGCGCGCGGATGAGACATGGGAGGTCGCCCGTGTACATCTCCAGCGAGTCGCGCGTCGCCAGAAAACCAGCGCGGACCGTCACCGCAGTGAGACCCCGGTGTTTGCACCAGGGGACCGGGTCTGTCTCTCGATCCGTAATCTGCCCCTCTGCCTGCCCTTCCGGAAGCTGGGTCCGCAGTTTGTGGGGCCATTTAAAGTCCTGAGGAGGGTGAACGAGGTATGTTACAGATTACAGCTTCCCTCTGATTATTGTATTAACTCCTCGTTCCATGTGTCATGCCGGTGGTGGCTGGTCAGCTCCAGGAATCTGAGGTGCGGGAGGTCCCTTCGCCCCCTTTGGACATCGAGGGGGCCCCGGCGTACTTCGTTCGTTCCATCCTGGATTCGAGGCGTCAGGCGGGGGGCCTTCAGTACCACGTGGAGTGGGAGGGGTACGGGCCGGGAGGGATGTGCTGGGTTCCGGTTGCAGATGTTCTGGATCCTGAACTGCTGCGGGAGTTTCCCCGTCGCCGGCCGGATCGCCCTGCGCCTCGTCCCCCGGGTCGTCCCCGAGGCTGGTGTCGGCGTGCGGGGGGGTATTGTCACGACTTCCGCCGAAGTCGGCTCCTCTCCTTGTTCGGGCGGCGTTCGGCGATCGACGTCACCGGCTTTCTAGCCATCGCCGCTCAATTTTTCATATGTCCATTTGTCTTGTCTTCCATACACACCTGGTTTTCATTTCCCCAATCAATCTACATATATTTAACCCTCTGTTTCCCATCATGTCTTTGTGTGTAATTGTTTCATGTTATGTGGTGTTTGATTTATGCGCTTGTCTTTTATTTATTTTCCGTGTTTTGAGCGCATTTGATTATTGTAGTGCTCTCGTTTTGGAACGGAAAATAAATATGCGCCTGTTAACTATACTCTGCTCTCCTGCACCTGACTTCGCCTCCAGTACACACCATAACAGACGGCACCTTGCAACAGGGCAATGTCCCCAATCACTGCCCTGGGGCAATGGGATAAAAAAATGTTTAGACCAGAGGAAAGAGTGCCTCCTACTGGCCCTCCAACACCACTTCCAGCAGCAACTGGTCTCCCATCCAGGACCAACCCTGATTAGCTTCAGAGGCAAGTCAGCAGTGGGATGCAGAGTAGTATGTGTACGTGAATTTGTGTTCGCAGAGCAAGTGTCTGAGTCGGTGCCTGAAACGGTGGCCTGCTCCACCACATGCTGATGCAGTGGGATTATTCATTATTGGCCCTTCACACTCAAGGTTCAGTGCTGTGAGAAGGGGAGGAGTCTCACAGTCTCAAAGTCACCTTGTCTGGTGTGATGCATGGGACTGGGACTCAGGATAATGGATGTATGGGGGAGAACAACTTTTATGGACAATATATAATAGCGTATAAGTTGATTGTGTTGGATTATGAGAGAAGAACATTCGAACAAAGTCAACTACAATCATAAACAGTAGAGGTCCATCAATATAACTGACTTTTTTCCTTCCTTAATGTTTCAACAGTTTCAATGGCATCCAGTCAAGTAACCTTCCATGTTTCTGCATACCTTGGAAGCAAACCTATCATTCCTGCCTGGCTCCTTTTGGAACAAACCTAACCCTCTCCATGCCATGGCACCTGGCTGTACCCCCTCAGCCCAGCAGCAACCCTCTCACCTTATCCTGGATGGTTTCATCCCTCTCCTGGATCTCTTTCTTCAGGGCCAGGATGTCTTTCTCCAGACACTTCTGATGTGCCAGTAGCTTCTATTGCTCTGACTTCATCTTATCTTTCTCCACGCTCCTGTCGTCTATATTCTTCTGCAGGCTGCTGAACTGCAGTGTGTGTGTGCGTGCGTGCGTGGGTGTGTGTGTGTGAGGGAGGGAGGGAGGGAGAGAGGGAGGGAGGGAGGGGAGGACAGGGGGTAGACGTAGCAGGAGAAGAGGAAAATGTCACCAGTCGCCATAGTCATAACTCATTGTGACTTACACAATGGTCATATTCTTTATAGCTTCCCATAACCAACAATAAAGCCTCCACATGCAGTACCATATTGGATAGTAAAAACAGCCTAACCTGATCTAGGGAGAAAGGGAAGGAGACAACAAAAATCTGAGAAGACAAGAAAAGACAGCCAACAGACAGAATGGGGCCATAGGACTGCAGAATCTACACACAGGATCTGACTTAACATCCTCCCTGTGATATTGAGTGAGCAAGTGGAGGGAGCCTAACCATGGACAGGCCCTGCTCGCCGTCAGCAGGCCGTATGCTGCGTCTGATTGGCTGTAATTATGATGTACCACTGTGATGAGAGGGCAGGCAGGCAGGGTCTAGGTGGGAGAGGGTTGGGTAGGGAGTGTGTGAAGGATGGGAGTTGGAGGGAGACTTGCGGGCAATCTTGCGTCCTTTCCTCTCTGTCCTCTCCTACCGGTCCTCTCCTCTCCCCCGTCCTCTCCCCCCATCCTCTCCCTCCCGTCCTCTTCTCTCCATCCTCTTCACACTTCCATATCAAAATGTCTGAGGAAAATGTGGAGAGCATTGGAGAAGATCTGAGGAGAGGAACCTCTGATCTTCTCCTCCAATGCTCTCCTCATATCCCTCTTATGTTCTGAGAAGAAGGCAGGGAGAGGACAAAAGGAATCAAGGAAACTTTTGAGAGCTTGTGATGGTGGAGGGAGGTGTGGGGGTGAGAAGATGATGTCTCTACCTTCTTCTTCATGATGCCGGTGTCTCCCTTCATGCGCATGTTGGTCTCCCTCTCGTCCTTCAACCACCTCTCATAGCGGATCCTGATGTCCTGGATCTCCGTCTCCATCCTCCTCCATCTGCTTCCTGCTCTCCTCAAACTCCCTCCCCTTGATACGAGACTCCTCCTGACACTAGAGGGAGGGGAGAGAAATAAGTCAAGACAGAGTTTAAAGTTGGAGAGATACAGAAAGAAGGAGGGAGAGGGGGAGGAGGGAGAGATAATGAAAGAAGGAGGGAGAGGGGGAGGAGAAGAGATACAGAAAGAAGGAGGGAGCGGGGGAGGAGACAAGATAGAGAAAGAAGGAGGGAGAGGGGGAGGAGGGAGAGATACAGAAAAAAGGAGGGGGAGGAGGGAGAGGGGGAGGAGAAGAGATACAGAAAAAAGGAGGGAGAGGGGGAGGAGAAGAGGTACAGAAAGAAGGAGGGAGAGGGGGAGGAGGGAGAGATACAGAAAGAAAGAGGGAGAGGGGGAGGAGAAGAGGTACAGAAAGAAGGAGGGAGAGGGGGAGGAGGGAGAGATACAGAAAGAAAGAGGGAGAGGGGGAGGAGAAGAGGTACAGAAAGAAGGAGGGAGAGGGGGAGGAGGGAGAGATACAGAAAGAAAGAGGGAGAGGGGGAGGAGAAGAGGTACAGAAAGAAGGAGGGAGAGGGGGAGGAGGGAGAGATACAGAAAGAAAGAGGGAGAGGGGGAGGAGAAGAGGTACAGAAAGAAGGAGGGAGAGGGGGAGGAGGGAGAGATACAGAAAGAAGGAGGGGAAAAGACGTGGAAAATAGCAAGGCAAGAAAGGTGGGAAGAGTTCAGTTAAAGAGGGGGAATGAGAGAGAGAAAGAGAGAGAAAGAGAGCGGTGAAAGGATAGAGTGGGGATAAGAAAGATAACAAAAAGAGACAGATGGCAGGAGACAGAAGGAGAGATATAGAGAGAGATAAAGAGGGCATGAACGGGAGCTCTACCTCATCACAGACAGAGGTCAGAGGTCAGAGGTCAACCTAGCACGGCATCTGTGAAGAAGATGGATAATCCCATTGTTGGGTGTTTGCTTATGCACCTGTAGTAACCTACATCCTCAATTATCCCAGTCAGGACCAAGCTAAAGAGCTACTCCGCATGCCATTCGCCGCCTCTCCGTCTCATCTTTTATTTCAGCTCATGAAACATGGGACCAACACTTTACACGTTGCGTTTCTATTTTTGTTCAGTGTAAATAGAGTTTCCCATCTCCGCCATAATGACCGGAGCAGAGAAGAGAGCCCATTAAATTCACACTCTGCTGTTAGTTCTCCTCATCCTGAGTGACGGTCATCTTTCTGACAGGCTATGAAACCAGTCAGGAGAGACGATAAAGGCCCTTTGAGTTATTGTCAGCTGCTGGAACTTCCAAAGAAACTCTATCAATCATAAACGTCTACATTTTGAGGATTTTTTGACAGTCCTGAATAGATCAGCGGTTTTGTTAATTTGACCAGTATTGTCTCAGCAAAATAATCCTGCAGCAACAGGATTTGAACGTGTAGTCCATAATGTTGCTTGATCGGTGGTTAGGCTATTAGCAGGTCAAAATTATGCTACATGGAAAGTAGAATAACTGTGTGTTAGTGCAGGTTTTCAGTGAATTTATGTCAATCACAAAGCTCATCTGCATTTCCTGAGAAATCCTTCCAAAATTTTCAGCAACAAAATAGTGATCAAATTAAGATACTGCATCTGTAATATCCACTTCAATAAATGAGCCCCTGGGGGTAATTTAGCTATGCTTAAACATTACATGTACACTCCTGGATGAGGCTGGCGCAATAACTTAATAACAACAACACTTTACCTCTGCTGTAATCGTTTCTTGCCATCCATTGATAGTAGCCTTTATATTCACATCAATTTTGTCCCCATACTCTGTCTCTCTCTCTAAGATGAATTCACTATTCCATTCAGAGTGAAATAATAAAGTGATTAAGCAGGCGGAAATAAAACATCCCAGAAATTTTCCAGATGCACAAAAAGCTTATTTCTCTCAAATTGTGTGCACAAATTTGTTTACATCCCTGTTAGTGAGCATGTCTCCTTTGCCAAGATAATCCATCCACCTGACAGGTGTGGCATATCAAGAAGCTGATTAAACAGCATGATCATTACACAGCTTCACCTTGTGCAGGGGACAATAAAAGGCCACTCTAAAATGTGCAGTTTTGTCACACAACACAATGCCACAGATGTCTCAAGTCTTGAAGGAGCGTTCAGTTGACTGCAGGGATGTCCACCAGAGCTGTTGCCAGATAATTGAATGTTCATTTATCTACCCTAAGCCTCCTCCAACATGGTGTTACAAAATTTGGCAGTACGTCCAACTGGCCTCACAACCATAGACCACATGTAACCACGCCAGCCCAGAACCTCCACATCTGGCTTCTTTACCTGCGGGATCGTCTGAGACCAACCACCCGGACAGCTGATGAAACTGTGGGTTTGCACAACCGAAGAATTTCTGCACAAACTGTTAGAAACCTTCTCAGGGAAGCTTATCTGCATGCTCGTCATGACGTCCTCCTCACCAGGGTCTTGACCTGACTACAATTTGATGTTGTAACAGACTTCAGTGGGCAAATGCTCACCTTCTATGGCCACTGGCACGCTGGAAAAGTGTGCTCTTCATGGATGAATCCCGTTTTCAACTATACCGGGCAGATGGCAAACAATGTGTATGGCGTTGTGTGTGGGCGAGAGGTTTGCTGATGTTAACGTTGTGAACAGAGTGCCCCATGGTGGTGGTGGGGTTTTATTTATTCATTTAACCATTATTTAACCAGGAAGGACGCATTGAGATTTAAAATCTCTTTTTCAAGAGCGTCCTGGCCAAGATAGGCAGCACCAAGTCATTACAAAAATTACAGACAAACAACATGAAAAACTACAAGTAATCTAGTAAAAACCATAGAATTCACAAGAGTATAACAAAATCAAAAACAGCAAATTAAAAACAGTGACAGGTCAGGGAATCAGACTCAAGATCATTCATCAGTGATTTAAAAATACCAATTGGGACAAGTTCTTCCAGTTTAAAAGTATTTTGTAAGGCGTTCCAAGACGATGGCGCAGAGTACATAAAAGCCCTTTTACCAAATTCAGTTCGGACATTTGGAACAGTTAGCAGGATAAAGTCCAGCGAACGAAGAGAGTACCCACCACATTTCTCAACAATAAAAATGCCCAAATAAAAAGGTAGTAAACCCAGAATGGCTTTGTAAATAAAAGTATACCAGTGACTGAGCCTACGAGTGACTAGAGAAGGCCAGCCAACCCTGGTATACAAAGTGCAGTGGTGCATAAGGGTTTTTCAGTTTAAAATAAATCTCAAAGTGCCATGGTAAAGGGTGTCAATTGATCTCAAACACTGAGCGGAAGCGTTCATATATAAAATATCCCCATAGTCTAGTAAAGGCATACATGTAGTTGATACTAGCCTCCTTCTGGCTTCAAAAGAAAAACAAGCCTTATTCCTAAAATAAAATCCTAATTTCAGCTTCAATTTTTTTGTAAGTTGTTGAATATGCATTTTAAAAGAGTGGCCATCATCAATCAAAATTCCAAGATATTTATATGAGGTTACAACCTCAATCTCCTTGCCCTGACAGGTAGTAATAGGTGAAAGGTTCAGAGGTCTATTTCTTGCTTTAGAAAACACCATTACTTTAGTTTTGTCAGTACTGAGGATAAGCTTCAATTGACACAAGGTATGTTGAACAGTATAAAAAGCAGTTTGCAAATTCTGGAAAGCTTTTGTAAGAGACGTGGCACAACAGTAAATAATAGTATCATCAGCATAAAAATGAAGTTGCGCATTTTGGACATTTTTGTCTAAATTATTTATATAAATAGTGAATAAGAGAGGACCAAGTACAGAGCCTTGGGGCACACCACTACAGACAGACAATTTAACAGACCTAAGCCTATCAAATTGAGTGCACTGAGTTCTATCAGACAGATAGTTAACAAACCATGCAACTGCATGCTCTGAAAGACCTACACTCGACAATCTCTGCCTTAGTATAGCATGATCAACTGTATCAAAAGCCTTAGAGAGATCAATAAAAAGTGAGACACAATGCTGTTTTTTGTCAAGAGCTTCAGTGATATCATGTAAAACCTTCATGGCTGCTGTAATTGTGCTATGCTTCTTCCTGAAACCCAATTGGTACATTGATAAAATAGAGTTAGTAAATAAAAACTCTTTTAGCTGTTCACTCACAAGGGTTTCAAGTATTTTCACCAGGGGTGACAGCTTTGATATTGGCCTATAATTATTTAGAAGAGTTGGATCTCCCCCTTTTAAAAGTGGCAGGACAAATGCTGATTTCCAGATCTTTGGAATTTCATTACATTCCAGGGTTAAATTGAACAGATATGTAAGTGGTTCAGCTATGAAATCCGCTGCCAGATTTAAAAAGCAGGGATCCAAAAGATCAGGACCTGCAGGCTTTCTCTGATCTAAGGATTTCAGGGCGTTATGTACCACCTGCACTGAGAATGGCAAAAAGCTAAAAAAGTTTGACCAGCTCTCACTGGTTCATCCACACAAGGTTGTACAGAGACAGAGGACACTGAATCAAACAGCCTACCAGATGATACAAAGTGCTCATTGAAACAATTCAGCATTTCAGTTTTGTCATATATAGCAACAGAGTCCTTCAATACACATGACGGTAATTCATTAACATTACTGTTACCAGACATAGACTTAATAACCTTCCAACACTTTCTAGTGTCATTCAGGTTATCAGTGGTAACAGACATAAAATATTCAGACTTGGCCTTCCTAAGAAGAAAATAACACTTGTTTCGTAACTGCCTAAAAACAAGCCAATCAGCCTCAGAACACGATTTCCTTGCTTTAGCCCAGGCTAGATTACAGTCGTGAACAATACAAGACAGCTCAGAAGAAAACCATGGATTATCCCTCCCTTTAACCCTGAACCTGCGGAATGGAGCATGTCTGTTTACTATTTGGAGAAAACCATCATGAAAGAATTTCCAGGCAGTTTCCACATCAGGGATAAGCTCAATCTTGCTCCAGTCAAAATAAAACAAATCATGAAAGAAAGCCTGCTCATTAAAACACTTCAGATTTCTCTTACGAATAAAACGTGGGTTAGTCTTAGGAATCTTAGTATTTCTAACAGCAACAACAACACAATGGTCACTTACCGTAATTTCCGGACTATAAGCCGCAACTTTTTTCCCAGGCTTTGAACGTCGCGGCTTAAACAATGACGCGGCTAATATATGGATTTTTCCCGCTTTCAAATTTTTTTCTCCAAAAAAACACATTCTGTGACGTGCTCAGTTTTTTGGCGGCATGAAGCTTTCATTAGACCAATGAAATTGCCGAACGGGTTAAGGTCAAACAACTTTTTTGTTTACTGTTTAGATTAAATCGAGCGCTCTCAAACTTCCCATCATTCTGATTACGGTAGTAATTTTGTCACCCTGATTCCTGGGGGTACAACAAAGTATTTGCAGCCACTCGACATCAGTGTAAATCGTGCATTTAAGGTGGCGCTCCGTGTTCAGTGGGAGGCTTGGATGACAAGTGGGGAGAAATCCTTCACTCAAACGGGCCGCATGCGAAGAGCAACTTATGGTCAAGTCTGCCAGTGGGTCCTGACAGCGTGGAGCATTGTCAAAAAATCCACTATCATCAACGGGTTTCGAAAGGCTGGACTGCTGCATGTTGAAGAGGGCTCAGCGGGGGATTTGCCTCCGGATGAAAGTGACGAGAGCGACAATGAAAACGATCCAATATCGGATGAAGCAATTCTGAGGCTATTCAACTCCGACACCGAAGGAGATGGTTTCAGTGCACAGGAGAAGGAAGATTGTGACCAATGACTTTCTTGGTAGGCTACTGTTTACTGCACATTTTTTATTTTTTGTTACAAGCCGTGTTTTGTTAAAGCAAATTTATTTTTGTTACAAGCCGTGTTTCGTTAAAGCCTAGTTATTTTTTTTACAAGCCGTGTTTCGTTAAAGCCTATTTATTTTTGTTACAAGCCATGTTTCGTTAAAGCATATTTATTTTTGTTACAAGCCGTGTTTCGTTAAAGCCTATTTATTTTTGTTACAAGCCGTGTTTCGTTAAAGCCTATTTATTTTTGTTACAAGCCGTGTTTCGTTAAAGCCTGTGTAAAGTTCATTTGTTTCAATGTACCGGTAGGCACCTGCGGCTTATAGACATGTGCGGCTTATTTATGTTCAAAATAAAAAAAATACCAAAAATTCAGTGGGTGCGGCTTATATTCAGGTGCGCTTAATAGTCCGGAAATTACGGTAAATCATTACAAAAAACACCAACCGCAGAATATTTATGTGGAACATTTGTCAATATCAAATAAATCAGGGTAGATTTATCTGGGCATTTTAGATTTGGGCAAGTGGGTGAGTTAATCAACTGGGTAAGATTCATAGAATTACGAAACATTTTTAAATCATCAGACACCGGCATTAACCAACACCAGTTGAGATCACCAATCAAGATCATTTCACTGTAAAGAAGTTTAGACATAAGGTGCATCAGAGAAGAAAATGCATCACCGAGAGCAGAGGGGGGGTCTATAACAGCCAATCACAGTTAGAGAGAGCAGAGGGGGGTCTATAACAGCCAATCACAGTTATAGAAAGACCCTTTGAAACCTCAATATTCAAAGCAAGAAATGGTTATGGTATGGGCAGGCATAAGCTACAGACAATTAACACAATTGCATTTTAGCGATGGCAATTTGAATGCACAGAGATATCGTGACGAGATCCTGAGGCCCATTGTCGTGCCATTCATCCGCCGCCATCACCTCATGTTTCAGCATGATAATGCACAGCCCCATGTCGCAAGGATCTGCACACAATTCCTGGAAGCTGAAAAGATCCCAGTTCTTCCATGGCCTGCATGTATTCACCAGACATGTCACCCATTGAACATGTTTGGGATGCTCTGGATCGACGTGTACAACAGTGTGTTCCAGTTCCCGCCAATATCCAGCAACTTCACACAGCCATTGGAGAGGAGTGGGACAGCATTCCACAGATCAGTATCAACAGCCTGATCAACTCTATGTGAAGGAGATGTGTCGCGCTGCATGAGGCAAATGGTGGTCACACCAGATACTGACTGGTTTTCTGATCCACGCACCTACCTTATTTTTAAAGGTATCTATCACCAACAGATGCATTATCTGTATTCCCAGTCATGTGAAATCCATAGATTAGGGCCTAATGAATTTATTGTAATTGACTGATTTCCTTACATGACCTGCAACTCAGTAAAATCTTTGAAATTGTTGCATGTTGCATTCTTATTTTTGTTCAGTGTACTTTCCCTTTCCGAACTTCATATAACACAGCTGGAAACTGACACCAGCAAAAAATATGAAATGAAGATTTTTGAAATAAAATATTCCCTCAAAACCGTCAGCACCACTTTCAAGGAAAACGTACGCCTAGTGAGAATAAGGAAAACGTACGCCTAGTGAGAATAAGGAAAACGTACGCCTAGTGAGAATAAGGAAAACGTACGCCTAGTGAGAATAAGGAAAACTGGCTAATAAGATCTAACTGCTCCCCTCAATTATTAAAACTATATAATCGCTATCAGGAAGAAAGTCCTCATAAAAGTTTATACCAACATTTAACTGACTATATTTCAAAACTAATGCACAGTTGTCAGAGCATGTAACATTTCAAACAAATGTTCATCTTTTTCTTCTTTTTTTTTCATCAGCAATTGACCAAAAAGACCAAGCAGAAACAGAAGCACATTGGCCAGAAACAACTTTCTACGCTACTGTTTTCAGGTCTCCATTGACAGTCCTGGATCTCGTTCAGGGCACAGTCGGTCCCCACGGCGAAGATAGTCTTGGTGTCGGGGGAGACGGTGACACCGGTGTAGCTGCAGGACTTGAGGACGCTCTCCGACTTATGGTGTTCCACTCGTACACGGCCCCCTCCATCCCGCACGACACCAGCCTGCTGTCGTCACCACTCCAGACTAGAGTGCACCTGAAGATGGAGACACATAAAGTAGGACTCTAACATACCACCCCCGCAGTCACCTCTGTTATCTCTGCCACCTTGAGTTTTTTGAGATAGGTAAATTAACAACAGAATAAACAAGGAAAAACTCAAAGCTATAACTATGGCCAAAGTTTTTCCTGGCCAGCTCACATGGGCTAGAACTGTTGGCCTGAGGCGAGGCTTACTGGAAGTGTTGGCAGTCAGTATGAATAGCCTGACTCTGATGATAAATCATGCAGTAAACCATCAGTGCCCCTCACCTTCCCATTGTGTCCCTTGAGGTTGAGGACGTTCTCGAAGGTGGTGCTGGAGTAGATATGAATGACGTTTCCATTCCCTGAAGCAAACAGGTGTCCTCCGTGACTGAAGGCACACTGAAAGGCAAAGCATACAGTACACTGTGAGAGAAGGAATAGCTAGAAATGAATGTTTGAGTGCCAGTGATGTTCAGCTATCTACAATGAGCTACTGTTGGCATGGAGAACTCTTAATTCTGACCTCTCTACAGCCTCGGACGTTGAACTCCTTGAAGGTCCTGATGTCGTCTATGAGCAGATTCATGAGCCTCAGCTTGTCAGAGAATCCCACCAGGACAAACAGGCCAGAGGGGTGCAGGGCAATGTTGAACGCCTCCTCCTGGAACTCCTTATACAGCTCCAGGGTGCTGATGGGAAGGGAGAGAGAGATGAACCTGATAAAGGGCTAAAGGGGAAGGGAGAGGGAGACGGACCTGATAAAGGAATAAGGGGGAAGGGAGAGGGAGACGAACCTGATAAAGGGCTAAAAGAGAAGGGAGAGGGAGACGGACCTGATAAAGGAATAAGGGGGAAGGGAGAAGGGAGACGGACCTGATAAAGGTCTGAAAGAGAAGGGAGAGGGAGACGGACCTGATAAAGGAATAAGGGGGAAGGGAGAGGGAGACGGACCTGATAAAGGGCTAAAAGAGAAGGGAGAGGGAGACGGACCTGATAAAGGGCTAAAAGAGAAGGGAGAGGGAGACGGACCTGATAAAGGAATAAGGGGGAAGGGAGAAGGGAGACGGACCTGATAAAGGTCTGAAAGAGAAGGGAGAGGGAGACGGACCTGATAAAGGAATAAGGGGGAAGGGAGAGGGAGACGGACCTGATAAAGGAATAAGGGGGAAGGGAGAGGGAGACGGACCTGATAAAGGAATAAGGGGGAAGGGAGAAGGGAGACGGACCTGATAAAGGAATAAGGGGGAAGGGAGAGGGAGACGGACCTGATAAAGGAATAAGGGGGAAGGGAGAGGGAGACGGACCTGATAAAGGAATAAGGGGGAAGGGAGAGGGAGACGGACCTGATAAAGGAATAAGGGGGAAGGGAGAGGGAGACGGACCTGATAAAGGGCTAAAAGAGAAGGGAGAGGGAGACGGACCTGATAAAGGAATAAGGGGGAAGGGAGAGGGAGACGGACCTGATAAAAGGCTAAAGGCTAAAAGAGAAGGGAGAGGGAGACGGACCTGATAAAGGGCTAAAGGCTAAAAGAGAAGGGAGAGGGAGACGGACCTGATAAAGGAATAAGGGAGAAGGGAGAGGGAGACGGACCTGATAAAGGAATAAGGGGGAAGGGAGAAGGGAGACGGACCTGATAAAGGAATAAGGGGGAAGGGAGAAGGGAGACGGACCTGATAAAGGGCTGAAAGAGAAGGGAGAAGGGAGACGGACCTGATAAAGGAATAAGGGGGAAGGGAGAAGGGAGACGGACCTGATAAAGGAATAAGGGGGAAGGGAGAAGGGAGACGGACCTGATAAAGGAATAAGGGGGAAGGGAGAAGGGAGACGGACCTGATAAAGGGCTAAAAGAGAAGGGAGAGGGAGACGGACCTGATAAAGGAATAAGGGGGAAGGGAGAAGGGAGACGGACCTGATAAAGGGCTGAAAGAGAAGGGAGAAGGGAGACGGACCTGATAAAGGAATAAGGGGGAAGGGAGAGGGAGACGGACCTGATAAAGGGCTAAAAGAGAAGGGAGAGGGAGACGGACCTGATAAAGGAATAAGGGGGAAGGGAGACGGACCTGATAAAGGGCTAAGGGGGAAGGGAGAGGGAGACGGACCTGATAAAGGAATAAGGGGGAAGGGAGAGGGAGACGGACCTGATAAAGGGCTGAAAGAGAAGGGAGAGGGAGACGGACCTGATAAAGGAATAAGGGGGAAGGGAGAAGGGAGACGGACCTGATAAAGGAATAAGGGGGAAGGGAGAGGGAGACGGACCTGATAAAGGGCTAAAAGAGAAGGGAGAGGGAGACGGACCTGATAAAGGGCTAAAAGAGAAGGGAGAGGGAGACGGACCTGATAAAGGAATAAGGGGGAAGGGAGAGGGAGACGGACCTGATAAAGGTCTGAAAGAGAAGGGAGAGGGAGACGGACCTGATAAAGGAATAAGGGGGAAGGGAGAGGGAGACGGACCTGATAAAGGGCTAAAAGAGAAGGGAGAGGGAGACTGACCTGATAAAGGAATAAGGGGGAAGGGAGAGGGAGACGGACCTGATAAAGGGCTAAAAGAGAAGGGAGAGGGAGACGGACCTGATAAAGGAATAAGGGGGAAGGGAGAGGGAGACGGACCTGATAAAGGAATAAGGGGGAAGGGAGAGGGAGACGGACCTGATAAAGGGCTAAAAGAGAAGGGAGAGGGAGACGGACCTGATAAAGGAATATGGGGGAAGGGAGAGGGAGACGGACCTGATAAAGGGCTAAGGGGGAAGGGAGAGGGAGACGGACCTGATAAAGGGCTAAGGGGGAAGGGAGAGGGAGACGGACCTGATAAAGGAATAAGGGGGAAGGGAGACGGACCTGATAAAGGAATAAGGGGGAAGGGAGAGGGAGACGGACCTGATAAAGGGCTAAAAGGGAAGGGAGAGGGAGACGGACCTGATAAAGGAATAAGGGGGAAGGGAGAGGGAGACGGACCTGATAAAGGGCTAAAAGGGAAGGGAGAGGGAGACGGACCTGATAAAGGAATAAGGGGGAAGGGAGAGGGAGACGGACCTGATAAAGGGCTAAAAGGGAAGGGAGAGGGAGACGGACCTGATAAAGGAATAAGGGGGAAGGGAGAGGGAGACGGACCTGATAAAGGGCTAAAAGGGAAGGGAGAGGGAGACGGACCTGATAAAGGAATAAGGGGGAAGGGAGAGGGAGACGGACCTGATAAAGGGCTAAAAGAGAAGGGAGAGGGAGACGGACCTGATAAAGGAATAAGGGGGAAGGGAGAGGGAGACGGACCTGATAAAGGAATAAGGGGGAAGGGAGAAGGGAGAGGGAGACGGACCTGATAAAGGAATAAGGGGGAAGGGAGAGGGAGACGGACCTGATAAAGGGCTAAAAGAGAAGGGAGAGGGAGACGGACCTGATAAAGGAATAAGGGGGAAGGGAGAGGGAGACGGACCTGATAAAGGAATAAGGGGGAAGGGAGAAGGGAGACGGACCTGATAAAGGAATAAGGGGGAAGGGAGAGGGAGACGGACCTGATAAAGGGCTAAAAGAGAAGGGAGAGGGAGACGGACCTGATAAAGGAATAAGGGGGAAGGGAGACAGACCTGATAAAGGAATAAGGGGGAAGGGAGAGGGAGACGGACCTGATAAAGGAATAAGGGGAAGGGAGAGGGAGACGGACCTGATAAAGGGCTAAAAGGGAAGGGAGAGGGAGACGGACCTGATAAAGGAATAAGGGGAAGGGAGAGGGAGACGGATCTGAATAAAGGCTGAGAGTCTAAAAAAACCACTAGAAACCAGCCATGAAAGAAACGTCCTCAGATATAACTACCATTGAGAATAGAAAACAAGCTGAGATCTGAGACGATCACAGATTTTCTTAAAGAGATCGTGAGGCCAGTGAGACTAACTCTTACTTGGTCTCGAAGTTCCAGATGCGTACGGACTGGTCCAGGGAACAGGTAGCAATGAAGGGCTTACGGATACATATGGACAGACCAGTGATAGACCCGGAGTGGAAGGAATAGGACAGGAACTCAAACTGAGCCTGCTCCCCCTTGCTCATCTCAGCAGAGGACAGGGTGATAATGTAGAGCTGACCCCGGTCTGTACTGGTCACTACAGTCTCCTCTGACGGACTGATGACCAGAGAGACAATTTGCTGCTGCTCTGCCTGGCTGGGCTCGTGGCTGCACTGGTCTGGGGGGATCTGGATGGGACAGTTTATTTCCAAAATGTTATGTCCATACATTTTTCCCATTTGTGTTTCTTCATCAGAAATGCTTGCTTATGAGTAACTTAATGTGTGTGTAAAGTATTACTGTTCTCAGATTTCTAATTCCAAGATTTTAGATGTGTATGAAATTATAATTTTTTTGCAAAACACTATGTATCCACTGTTTAGCTGGAATGGAATGTTGGTATCCTGTATATTTAACTGTTCTATGTGGTTGTCTCACCTAGCTATCTTATGATGAATGCACTTACTGTAAGTTGCTCTGGATAAGAGCATCTGCTAAATGACTAAAATGCCAAATATAATATAAATGTATTAATAAAAATGTAGTTATTTGTTACATTTTACTGTGTAAAACCTAGCAGTGATACTTATTACTCTGAGTGAGACGAATATGTAGCATTTAGCAAAAAAACATGATTATTTGTCTCTCTGAAGTGAAACCATACACCATTATAGATTTAAACAAATACATGTCTGTCATTGAACAAACCCATGCCATGATTAGATAGTGAGAAAACACACCAATCTTTCATAATTTCTTTAAACAATAAAAGCAAATTTACCAACATTTCTGAAAATGGAAATATAGCGTTTTGGAATAAAACTCTTAAAAATAAAACACGCACGCACGCACGCACGCACGCACACACACACACACACACACACACACACACACACACACACACAAATAATGAGCTTAGTTCTATACAACATATTGCTGGAAAGAGTGATGGAAACGAAGCAAGGTGAAAGCTTTCTTACCTTTATCTCCCTGGTCTTCCTGTAGTTGTCCTTATCGTCGGTTCTCTCTAACAGACACACAGTCCCAGGACCGGCCGAACAGGCAAAGCCTTTGGAGTACGCTGTGATGACTGTAACCCGAGGCAACCGAGGAAGGGACTCTTCATCATTTCCCTTTGCACTGTAAAAAGTAATTTAAAAAATGGAAAACTGTACAACATGGTCATTCTTACAATGTGTGGGTGACATCTGTTTGGAGTTCTTTCAGCCCCAGCTTGTCTTTTTCTCCCTATGCCCACCTCTCTGGGTCCTGTGACATGGTGGTCTTGGTGGACACACACATTTCCCATCGCAGATCTCCAGACTCAAACACCATCAGCCTGCCTGCCTCTGTCCCGGCTATCACCCTGTCCACAGACACCCAGGCGTTGGGGACAACAAGTTATGCGTCTCCAGCTTCTGGAAGGTGGACTGCTTCAGAGCCCCCTCTGCATAGTGGAACAGCTTGAAGACCCCATTCCCACTCACACAGATCTGGGTGTTGTCATATGGGTTCAAACTGACCTGGAAACATATAGTGTGATACAGTGTCATCGAAATATAGCTTGTGTAAGTAAATTAGTATGTGTCTGATTAGCTACAGAGTTGATACTACAACAGAGTAAGGAGCAAGTACCAGTAAGGTTATTTAATGCCTTTTAAATGGGAAAATAACACTGCTATTTTGAATGAGTATGCTGATCATTCCACACCACCATTTCATTGCCAAGGACTCTTCCCTGGCCCCACTAACAAGCAGTGGTGGGAAAAGTACCAAATTGTCATACTTGAGTAAAAGTAAAGATACCTTAATAGAAAATGAAAAAGTGAAAGTCACCCAGTAAAATACTACTTGAGTAAAAGTCTAAAAGTATTTGGTTTTAAATATAATTAAGTATCAAAAGTAAATGTAATTGCTAAAATATACTTAAGTATCAAAAGTAAAAGTATAAATTATTTCAAATTCCTTATATTAAGCAAACCAAACGGCACCATTTTCTTGTTTTTTTAATTTACAGATAGCCAGGGGCACATTCCAACACTCAGACATCATTTACAAATGAAGCATGTGTGTTTAGTGAGTCCGCCAGATCAGAAGCAGTAGGGAGGGATAACCAAGGATGTTCTCTTGATAAGTATGTGAATTTTATATTTTTCCTGTCCTGCTAAGCATTCAAAATGTAACGAGTACTTTTAGGTGTCAGGGAAAATGTATGGAGTAAAAAGTACATTTTCCTTAAGAATGTACTGAAGTAAAAGTAAAAGTTGTCAAAAATATAAATAGTAAAGTAAGTACAGATACCCCAAAAAACGACTTCAGTAGTACTTTAAAGTATGTTTACTGAAGTACTTTACACCACTGCTAACAAGAGAGCAGTCCGACCTCACCTGGTTGACTGGGTTAGCGGCCACAGTGGTCTTCACCATGGCCATGATCTTCTGCTTCTCCCACATCCAATAGAAGAGCATGTAGTCTGGCGCCCCTGACTGGCTGATGAAGTACTTGGAGTCAGTGGAGAACGCCATTGAGACAAACTCATGGACAGGGATGTCCCCTCCGCTCTACTCGTGCTGCAGGTCATACACGGTGATGGTGGCCCTCTTGCCATGCTCCGACACAGCCAGGTAGCGGCGTTTTGAGCTGATGGCCAGGGCATACATCCCCTGACTCCTCTCCAAACCTGAGAAGCAAAATCAAGGATGAATCACAAAGAAAACATAACTGGAAGTTGGATAAATTGAACAGGTTGTTAACACCTAATTCTGTTTTGAATACCAGGTTTATATTTGTCGATGAAAAGATTTCAGAGAGAGTGTTGTAGTGTCAGAAACACTAAACATCTATAAAACACCCTGACCTTAGACATATTGTTGTAATCCTGAGAAGTGTGCGTGGCAAATACCGAACACAGTTGTTCCCAGATGGGAAGATGACGGTCTGCTTATCAAAGTAGCACCGGTTATTTGCCACGCCGGTCCGCAGACCAAAGCTGTAGTGACACTGGGCCACCACTGCAGACATCACACAGTCCTGTCACGTCAAAACTGCAGACTAAAATCTGCCAGTTAAAGGGAAAGAAAAAACATTTAGAAGGATTTTTATCTTTATGTGGCAGGCAAAAGTCGGAAGGATACTAATTCAATTCTGTATGGCCATATTAATCATTTTCACCTTAATCTGAAATTGCCTCCTGTCCCTTGAAGTTTACATCTACAACACCTGATCTTCAATACTTTTTATAGAGTTATCTGGAACCGTAAAGGTCAACTTTGAAAATGAATGATCGTCTTACTTTACTAGGCTAGCTACTTACCTGTATTGAAAATACAAATTAATAAATAATTGTGTTTATTCCGCAAAACTCCTTATTAATTACTTAATTTGAATACAGTGAGACTTCCAGAGATTGACATGCTATTTTTGCCGAAGCGTGGAATATAATATGAATATAATGTTATCGTTAAATTCTATCACTATGGAGAAGCTTTCATACAATGCATAATTACATAATAAGTATCGAATATAACTAATTAAAGCATACACCTATATCATTATAAATCGAATATATGTCGGAAATTCACACGAAGAAGGTTTATAGTCCTCTGGTCCTTTTTTTCACGAGTTATACGTGAGAGCTGTAAACCGCAAAAGAAAACTTCGGATAGGAACCTCTGATTACTTCGAGGCCGGTGTTTCACCGGTAGACATTTTCGGTGTACCATTTACAGACGCCAATTCCTTCTCACGTGAACCGCTCCATGTGAGCACTAATTTGATGGTATTTGGTCCACAAAATCACTGCTTGTATCCATTCATTCCCGTAAACAATACCATGGATATTATTGAAGATGGCGAGCAGTTAGGTGAGACGTCTGAGGAGGACAGCGAATTATCTGACGGAGAGGTAACTGGTTATGTTATAGCGTGCTAGCTAACATTAGCCAGGTTAGCTAGCTAGTTAACTAACAATGTCTCCATTAACGTTGTGTAGGTGCTCTACAAGGCGTAACTGTGCTGTGTTTTTCGTTTTCATTAGCTTCAAGATGCATTCGCAAAGGGATTGTTAAAGCCTGGTTTGAACTTTACAACACAAGAACCGAAGAAGATTGTCAACAATGTGGTGAGTGTTGACATGCGCACGTGTCTGCGACCAGAAAGCCACCATTGTATATCTCTCATTCATGCTTTATTCGACTCGTAAGTCACAAATGATTGGCTGTTCTAATATGATCCGTATTTGATTCATGGTTGTGGACAGGAGGGTTTGAAACAATGCCTCGCTGACTTTCGTAAGAACACACTACCCTGGGTAGAGAGGCTGGACTTGGTCAATCTCCCCGCTGATGACATCGTTGCCAAGTCCGAGGGCAGACTCGACAACAAGGCTAGCGAAGACATCAACCCGGATGACGACTTCCAGAGAGAGATGTTCTTGTGGGTGTCTAATGTCCATACAGGTTCATATCAGTTGTAATGTCATGATGCTGTCCTAGTAATAGCAATTGTAAAACATATCCTCTTTCATTGGTCTCTTCCAGTTACCGCCAGGCCCAAGAAGCTGTTCTGGAAGCGATGCCCCGGCTACTGAAGCTGAAGATAGCCACCAAGAGACCTGAGGACTACTTTGCAGAGATGGCCAAGTCAGACCAGCAAATGCAGAAGGTAGGGTGTCCTGATCTGGCCTTACTCCCAGAGAGATCTTGCCATCTGTCTTTATATGTATGTGACTGAATTGCATCAGGTTTGGATTGATCTCTCTGACAATCAAACTGTTGAAAAGTTATGTTGTCCAGCTATTCCTTTAGCCAGCAATTCAAATCACATTTTATGTCATGTTTATTTGCTTAATACAACGTGTGCTCGCGCACACACACACACTAGGCAAGTCAGACGGCCTAGGAACTGCCTAGTTCAGGGGCAGAATGACAGATTTTTACCTTGTCAGCTCAGGGATTCGATCTTGCAACTTTTTGGGTACTGGCCCAACGCTCTAACCACTAAGCTACCTGCCGCCCCAGGCAGCTGCTTACTTACAATGCAGTTCAAGAAATAGAGTTAAGAAAATATTTACTCAAACTGAAGTAAAAAATTAAAAGTAACACAATAAAATAACGAGGCTATATACAGGGGGTACAGGTTAGTCGAGGTAATTTGTACATGTAGGTACATTTTAGTCATTTAGCAGACACTCTTATCCAGAGCGACTTACAGTAGTGAATGCATACATTTCATACATTTCCCCCCCCCCCATACTAGGTAAAGTGACCATAGATAATAAACAGTGAGTGTTAAAACAAAGGGGGTGGTCAATGTTTTTGCAGGCTTTTGGTAGATAAATGCATGAAAAACAAATAAATATTGATTTGCAAAAGGTATTGTGATGAAAATAAATATCCTCTGTAAATCACATTGGCTATGTGTTGGAGGTTGGTTCAGACAGGTTATGCAATTAGAAGACAACCTGTCCTCTCTAAGGAACTTGCAACATTGTATCATGGTAGTGGTGTTGTAATACTGCCGGATTCTCGGAACAGATGGATTTTAAGGTTGTGGCTAGATGGAGTACAGCTGCATTATTTTAGCTAAGCCTAACCTTAACCTAATTCTCCTAACCTACTATGTAAAGTCACTACTATTCCCGTAGTTGTACTTTGTAGCCACAACCGTAGAAGCAATCAGTCCCGGGAAACCATCAGTATCACCACAATGTTGACGGACACAACTGTATGCACACAGCGGAGAAGTGTTTTGGTATTTTATGCCGTTTTGCTAGATTACTCTTCATAAAAGAGAACTTTTTCATACCTAGTCCACCAAGGAGGAGTATTCCACTAATCTAATGCCTGGTCGAGTAGTTGGCTAACTAGCTACTTTACCAAGGATGTAGGCACAGACAAGTTGAAAAATAAATTGACTCCGCAGCAGAGGATATTGGCAAGTAGATGGATGGAGGGAGACATGCTTTGTGCAAGGAGCCAACGTACACTTGGTAGGCTATCATTTCTTGCATTATAATTGCAGTAATTTCCATGATGGTCACAATGAATTGGCAGTGGGCACTCCTAACAAAGCATTAAGAATTTAACATAGTCCAAATTGTGTATTCATACGCACAGCAGTGTTGTAGAATATTGGACTGTTGGCTTTCATGCTTTTCTAATTCTCAGAGCAGTTCAAGCAATTTGTCCAACTGTCAATGCATTCAAATGAGTAAAGGATGTGTACCGGAGACGCATTTGTTGGGAATTGTAGGGAGGTGCACATTCGGGCTGTTCGTCCCTCGCGGCTGTTTGTCTCAGAGCCATGTAGCTACGTATGTCACAGTGGGACGGCGGACTATCGCGTCACCGCGGGACGGCGGGCTATCGCGTCACCGCGGGACGGCGGGCTATCGCGTCACTGCGGGACGGCGGGCTATCGCGTCACCGCGGGACGGCGGGCTATCGCGTCACCGCGGGACGGCGGGCTATCGCGTCACCGCGGGACGGCGGGCTATCGCGTCACTGCGGGACGGCGGGCCATGATTTACGCTTTACCCTAAACGTGGCTGGCATCCAACTGAGATTCTATTTGATATGCACATTTGTCCAGCAATTTCAAATCTGGTTGACCGTCACGGAAACACTGGTGTGGTCATGAATAATGCGATCCTTTATCTTTTCCTACAGATAAGGAAGAAACTCATCACGAAGCAGATCATGATGGAGAAGTCGGAAAAGGCCAAGAAACTAAGAGAACAAAGGAAGTATGGCAAGAAGGTCAGTCTCCGTTCATCTTACATGACAGCAGTGGGGTCTCTCAGGAATTTGACTCTTTTATTATGTCCTCTTGGTGAATGTGATCTTATGAAATTGGTGTGGTAGGTACAAGTGGAGGTTATTCAGAAGAGACAGAAGGAGAAGAAGGCCATGATGTCTGCAGTGAAGAGGTATCAAAAAGGTGGGTCCTCTCTTCCACATGTTTTGTTTACCACCCAAGTCACCCATCTTGTTTGCAATATTTTGGTTGGTAAGTTGCTTTGGGTGGCATCTTCTAAATGTGAGTCATAACATTAAACACCCTCCTCTCTCGTAGGTATGACTGACAAACTGGACTTCCTGGAAGGAGATCAGAAAACTGCTAAAGGAGGCGCTCCAGCTAAAGGAGGTGCAGGGAAAGGGGCCGGTGGCAAAACACCTGAGAAAAAGGCCATGAACAAGAAAGGGTAAGATGCCGCACAGAGATGGGAATGTTGTTCACAATGCTTCTTCAACCACCTACCTATATTCATTGTATTCAGTGCTTTTATACCAAATCTATATGGACTAAAACTGAAGTCTCTGACTTGACAGGCCCAATGCTAAGAGGAAGTATAAAGACCAGAGGTTTGGCTTTGGCGGGAAGAAAAGTGGATCCAAGTGGAACACCAAGGACAGCCACAACGATGTGTCAGGGTTCCGAGCCAAGGTGGCTCATGGGAAAGGAGGAAAGGGAGGGAAAGGAGGCAAAGCAGGACCAGGTGGAAGAGGCCCTGCCAAAGGAGTAAGTCACTGACAGACAGCCATGATTGGGTCATACAATATCACATTTAGAATTAAAATATTGTTTATAGTGTTGGTACATTTTGTTTGTTATTAATTGAAAATGTTTAGTTCATTTGTAATTTTGATTCTTTTTTTTGTGCATTCAGAAACGACCGGGCAAGAATGCACGCAAGAAGATGAAGGGTCGCTCCTAAAGAGGTGGGTGTGTTGTCTTCGGTTTTAGCCACACTGCATCCCAACTTCTGGAAGGAAGCAATATTAGAGTCCTCTCTTTCTATACTTGATCACACATACCACCCTTCATGGAGCCCTTGGGGCAGTGGACTGATGTGGAGGCCCTTTGTGTGATGATTTCCCAAGATAGCCTTCCTATCACCAAGACTACAAGATGTCCTTCCTAGAGTATCACCAAGGCTACAAGATGTCCTTCCTAGAGTATCACCAAGGCTACAAGATGTCCTGCCTAGAGTATCACCAAGGCCACAAGATGTCCTTCCTAGAGTATCACCAAGGCTACAAGATGTCCTTCCTAGAGTATCACCAAGGCCACAAGATGTCCTTCCTAGAGTATCACCAAGGCCACAAGATGTCCTTCCTAGAGTATCACCAAGGCCACAAGATGTCCTTCCTAGAGTATCACCAAGGCCACAAGATGTCCTTCCTAGAGTATCACCAAGGCCACAAGATGTGGACATGGCTGCATGCAAGTTTTAGAATGTCTCCATATGAAAACCGGACAGAGCGGTACCAAACATGCCAAATTCAATGTTTTTTTAATGGTTTAAACCCCTAACATGAATATGGACATCAACGTACAATGACATTTTATTATCGTCAGTAAAATAAATCCATGTGTCTTTTAAAGGAGATCTTTATACATTGTTGTAAGGCGTCTACATTTGTGAAACTATTTGCTGAAAGTGAAAACAATGATGAAGCCACTTCCACAAATGTATGTCATCTAGTTTGAGTAAATACTTGATAGATTTTTGTAAAATGCACACTTTGCAAGTCTACTTATTGACCCTCTGATTCACTGCTTTTAGTGATGTGACATTTTCTAATATTGAACAGCTGTCATGTTTGGCCTTTTCCATGTATCAATATTATTAATGTGTAGTGGGCCAATGTGTTACTTTCTATAGATCTGGGTAAGTGTTTATTCTGTAAACAGGTTCTCATTTGTTGCTGGTATGGCAATAGTTGGCACATTTTGGGCAAGAATAACCTCTTCTCTAGCCTGAGTGCCAGTCTGTTTGTGCTATTATACCAACTAATTTCATGCTGTGTTTTGCTTGACAATGACTGATGGAGCTGGCAAGAGCACAAACAGATCTGGGACCAGGCTACAGCTGCATATGTTTTACTTGAATAAATGATTGAGTGCTGCTTCATGTTTCTCTTGTGTGGTGTTTGTTATAAACTGGGTGTTTCGAGCCTTGGATGCTGATTGACTGAAAGCCGTGGTAGACAGTCTGGTATACCACAGGTGTGACTATTTATTTTCACTCTTCTAATTATGTTGGTAACCAGTTTATAATAGCATTAAGGCACCTTGGGGGTTTGTGGTACATGGTCAATATACCATGGCTACAGGTTGTATCCAGGCACTGCGTTGTGCACAAGAACAGCCCTTAGCTGTGGTATATTAGCCATATCCCACACCCCCTTGGGCCTTATTGTTAAATTACAGTAGGTCTACCTGTAAGCCTGCAACCAGTTACATTGTGTTTCCTTTGGACGGTAAAGTAATATTCTTCATAGCTGTGTTTCCATTCAATTTTTATCCAGTAAAGAGACCAATGAACCAGGTTCTGATTAAGTCTGGTAGGCTGTAGGTCTAACCCAGGTTCTGAGTCTGTTCTTTCAGACGCCATGCTGCATCCATGTACTTGGTGATCTCAGAGTTCTGCCGTGACCAGTTCAGTCTTCTATCGCTGCGATCTGGAACAATCTCACAGGGCAGAAAAGCTATTTTAGAGGGTTGTGACAGTGCCACAACAGGCTTAGGACACTCAGACAGGGGACATGACAACTTGTTACAACAAATACCTGGAAGTAAAGGGGACACAACTTGTCAAACCATTTTGAAAAGTAGCTATTTTCCTGATCATCACTCACAAAGAGGGCTTTCTTACCAGAGGTCTGGATATCCAGCCTATCTCCTGGCTCTCAGTTTGGGGGTGAGTGTATTTCTTGGTTGGCTCCAAACAAGCCCTGTGGATGGCCCTTAGGAAAGCAGCTGGGGGATAAAACAGTCTTAGACAGGGTTTCCCAAACTGTCCTGGGTGCACGTTTTGGTTTTTGCCCCGCACTACACAGCTGTTTCAAATAATCGAGTTGGTTATTTTAATAAGCTGTATAGTCCTTGGGTAAGAGACTGGCCAACATCTCATAACATTAAAGAAGAGCTATTAGGCATACTTACGGTCCTCCTGCACTCTGTCGTGTGTCTTGTTGCCAGCCATAGGTTTGTCAGTCAAAATGTGAACTGAGAAGTGAAAGAAGATGAGAAAAAGTGGTTGTTCATCATGAAATTCCTCGTTCACATTAATCCACACACCTTTCTACAGAGGTGGAATGTGCTTACGTCTTTTGTACGGGTTGATGCTAAATAGCGTGAAAACTTTTTGGCTCCTATTCTCTTTCTTTATGGTCTCTATGTGAATTGCGTTCTGATTAACAATATCCGCAGGATCCTTTTCTTTTGACTGCTTAGCCGATGACATCCTGGTTTTGTATAAATTCGGATACAATACAGAAAAAAGACGAGAGACGATACGTAGTGTGCAGCTTTATAGCAAACCAGCGCAAGACACGACATACAAAGTGTATCATTTGCAAAAATGATTTTGTTCTCTCGTTGCCTAGCAACCATGAACAGAAGGCCAGATAGAATGTACCGGTCCTTAGTGGCCACACGAGGGCGCACACTACTCATTTTCTATCAGTCACAGCCATGGATGAAATTCATTTGCCTTTGGATCTGTGCAGAGCTTCAGGGGCTGTAGTACTGTGCTCTTGTTAGCGGAGAGAGTACATTATTTCTGTCTTGTGGTGTAATGCTATTTTTTTCTAGGTGCAGGACCGCCAAAATTTGTTTAGTAAATTACGTAATTTCTCAATAAAATGTTGTACCGACAGATGTAACCTATTTACTATTATTATAGAATATGCATAAAATGCATCCTCCAATTGCAACATCTGCCTAAGCCCACACATATTGTTTAAAGAAAAGTATATATTTTTAATACCCTCAAACACCAAGTTAGGCGTACCTCATTTCAAAATAGGCCATCATCCCTGTCAGTCGTGAATGATAGTTCTTCACGTTTTACCGGTGAAATGTGCCTTTGAACGGGGGTAGTCTGTGCCAGCGCACCAGTTTGGGTCAAGAACTGCAACGCTGCTGTTTTTTTTAACGCTCAACCGTTTCCCGTGTGTATCAAGAATAGTCCACCACTCAAAGGACATCCAGCCAACTTGACACAACTGTGGGAAGCATTGGAGTCAACATGGACCAGCATCCCTGTGGAACGCTTTCAACCCCTTGTAGAGTCCATGCCCTGACTCAATATTAGGAAGGTGTTCTTAATGTTTTGTACACTCGGTGTATATGCTGCCTAGAGGCGCGACCTGTTGAGTTGTGGCCGCATGAGAAAAGAAATGCGACTATTCAGCTTCAGCTAACCATCCTAAAATTTCACTAGAAACGATGTGTTGGTGTAACGTCAATGTTATAGGCCTACTACGCTATGCTATTATAGTCGGTTCTGTTATGTAAAAGCCTACTACTCTATGCTATTATAGTCGGTTCTGTTATGTAAAAGCCTACTACTCTATGCTATTATAGTCGGTTCTGTTATGTAAAAGCCTACTACTCTATGCTATTATAGTCGGTTCTGTTATGTAAAAGCCTACTACACTGTGCTATTATAGTCGGTTCTGTTATGTAAAATACACATTCATCATTATGTGATCTTAGAGACATTGATTCAGCTTCAGAAATCATTTTCTATAAATATTTTTACCAGCTACTTTTATTCTCAAAGTATAAAAGTGAGGCGCTCCCTTGCACTCCAGCAGCACAACACCACTGCTTGTAGGCCTGGGCTTTTCATCTTTACATGATCCGCTCCATTCAGTGGGCCTGTGGGGTTTAATGGTTGAGCAAGGCTCCGTTCAGTAGGCCTATGTGGGGTTTAATGGTTGAACAAGGCTCCATTCAGTAGGCCTATGTGGGGTTTAATGGTTGAGCAAGGCTCCGTTCAGTGGGCCTGTGTGGTTTAATGGTTGAGCAAGGCTCCGTTCAGTGGGCCTGTGTGGTTTAATGGTTGAGCAAGGCTCCGTTCAGTAGGCCTATGTGGGGTTTAATGGTTGAGCAAGGCTCCGTTCAGTAGCCCTGTGGGGTTTAATGGTTGAACAAGGCTCCGTTCAGTAGGCCTATGGGGGGTTTAATGGTTGAGCAAGGCTCTGTTCAGTAGGCCTATGTGGGGTTTAATGGTTGAGCCTGGCTGCATGAGAATGAGTAGAATGTGGTGACAAGGTCATGGGCGGCAGGTAGCCTAGAGGTTAGGGCATTGGGCTAGTAACCGAAAGGTTGCTGGTTCGAATACCTGAGCCGTCATGTGTCCTTGAGCAAGGCACTTAACCCTAATTTGCCAGGGCGGCAGGTAGCCTAGAGGTTAGAGCGTTTGGCCAGTAAAGGTTGCTAGATTGAATCCCTGAGCTGACAAGGTAAAAATCTGTCATACTGCCCTGAACAAGGCAGTTAACCCACTGTTCCTAGGCTGTCATTGTAAATCAGATTTTTTTTCTTAACTGACTTGCCTAGTTAAATAAAGATAAAACAAATATTTTAAAAAATGAATTTGCTCCTGCCGCTGACCCTGTAGGTAGGCTCTCATTGTATATAAGAATTTGTTCTTAACTGACTTGCGTAGTTAAATAAAAAAATGAATAATAGTGAAACATCAAAACTATGAAATAACACATATGGAATCATGTAGTAACCAAAAAAGTGTTAACCATATCAAAATATATTTTAGATTTTACATTCTTCAAAGTAGCCAACATTTGCCCTGATGACAGCTTTGCACACTTTTGGCATTTTCTCAACCAGCTTCATGAGGTAGTCACCTTGAATGTGTTTCAATTTTGGATATTATAGGTGAATGCACCAATTTGTAAGTCGCTCTGGATAAGAGCGTCTGCTAAATGACTTAAATGTAAATGTAAATGTGTGCCTTTTTTGAAGTTCATTTGTGGATTTTCTTTCCATCTTAATGCGTTTGAGCCAATCAGTTGTGTTGTGACAAGGTAGGGGTGGTATACAGAAGATAGCCCTATTTGGTGAATGACCAAGTCCATATTATGGCAAGAACAGCTCAAATAAGCAAAGAGAAACGACAGTCCATCATTACTTTAAGACATTAAGGTCTGTCAATATGGAACATTTCAAGAACTTTGAACATTTCTTCAAGTGCAGTAGTAAAAAAATATATATGTATATACCGTTGAAGTCGGAAGTTTACATACACCTTAGCCAACTACATTTAAACTCAGTTTTTCACAATTCCTGACCTTTTTAATCCTAGTAAAAATTCCAGGTTTTAGGTCAGTTAGGATCACCACTTTATTTTAAGAATGTGAAATGTCAGAACAATAGTAGAGAGAATGATTTATTTCAGATTTATTTATTTCATCACATTCCCAGTGGGTCAGAAGTTTACATACACTCAATTAGTATTTGGTAGCATTGCCTTTAAATTGTTTGATTTGGGTCAAATGTTTTGGGTAGCCTTCCACAAGCTTCCCACAATAAATTGGGTGAATTTAGGCCCATTCCCCCTGGCAGAGCTGGTGTAACTGAGTCAGGTTTGTAGGCCTCCTTGCTCTCACACACTTTTTCAGTTCTGCCCACAGATTTTCTATGGGATTTAGGTCAGGGCTTTGTGATGGCCACTCCAATACCTTGACTTTGTTGTCCTAAGCCATTTTGCCAAAACTTTGGAAGTATGCTTGGGGTCATTGTCCATTTGGAAGACCCATTTGCAATCAAGCTTTAACTTCTTGACTGATGTCTTGAGATGTTGCTTCAATATATCCACATAATTTTCCTCCCTCATGATGCCATATATTTTGTGAAGTGCACCAGTCCCTCCTGCAGCAAAGCACCCCCACAACATGATGCTGCCACCCCCGTGCTTCACGGTTGGGATGGTGTTCTTCGGCTTGCAAGCGTCCCCCCTTTTCCTCTAAACATAACGATGGTCATTATGGCCAAACAGTTATATTTTTCTATCAGACCAGAGGACATTTCTCCAAAAAGTACAATCTTTGTCCCCATGTGCAGTTGCAAACCTTATTCTGACTTTTTTATGGCGGTTTTGGAGCAGTGGCTTCTTCCTTGCTGAGCGGCCTTTCAGGTTATGTCGATATAGGACTCGTTTTACTGTGGATATAGATTCTTTTGTACCTGTTTCCTCCAGCATCTTCACAGGGTCCTTTACTGTTGTTCTGGGATTGATTTGCACTTTTCGCACCAAAGTACGTTCATCTCTAGGAGACAGAAAGCGTCTCCTTCCTGAGCGGTATGACGGCTGCGTGGTCCCATGGTGTTTATTCTTGCGTACTATTGTTTGTACAGATGAACGTGGTACCTTCAGGCGTTTGGACATTGCTCCCAAGGATGAACCAGACTTGTGGAGGTCTACAATTTTTTTCTGAGGTCTTAGCAGATTTCTTTTGATTTTCCCATGATGTCAAGCAACTTAAATGCATTTAATAAATAAAGATCTTTAGGGTTACCTTGTATTTTGGAGTGTTATACATTTTCATAAACAATGTGGGATGAAGGTAGGCCTTGAAATACATCCACAGGTACATCTCCAATTGACTCAAATGATGTCAATTAGCCTATCTTTTGCACACCAGTATTTCTACTTGCACATCATCATCTGCACGTCTATCACTCCAGTGTTAATTTGCTAAATTGTAATTACTTCTCAACTATGGCCTATTTACTGCCTTACCTCCTCACGCCATTTGCACACACTGTACATAGACTTTTTCTATTGTGTTATTGACTGTACGTTTCTTTATTCCATGTTTAACTCTGTGTTGTTGTTTGTGTCGCACTGCTTAGCTGTTTCTTGGCCAGGTCGCAGTTGTAAATGAGAAGTTGTTCTCAACTGGCTTACCTGGTTAAATAAAGGTGAAAATAAAAATAAAAAATCAGAAGCTTCTAAAGCCATGGCATCATTTTCTGGAATTTTCCAAGCTGTTTAATGGCACAGTCAACTTAGTGTATGTAAACTTCTGACCCACTGGAATTGTGATACAGTGAATTATAAGTGAAATAATCTGTCTGTAAACAATTGTTGGAAAACTTACTTGTCATGCACAAAGTAGATGTCCTAACCGACTTGCCAAAACTTTAGTTTGTTAACAAGAAATTTGTGGAGTGGTTGAAAAACGAGTTTTAATGACTCCAACCTAAGTGTATGTAAACTTCCAACTTCAACTGTATATTTAGCCAACCTGGACTCGGGTAAATGTAACATAGTATGTGATATGTTACGTTTTGTATGGTATGTATTAATTTGTGTATGTGTCACGTCCTGACCAGTAAGGGGTCATTTTGTTATTATAGTATGGTCAGGACGTGGCAGGGGTGTGTTTGATTTATGTGTCTTGGGTTTTTGGGTAATGTTCTATGTTGTCTATTTCTATGTTTGAATGTCTATTTAGTCTATTTCTATGTTCAGGTTTTGGTTTGGACTTCAATTGGAAGCAGCTGTTCTTCATTGCTTCTAATTGGAGGCCATATTTAAGTAGGGGGGTTTTTGTCACTGTTTTTGTGGGTAGTTGTTCCGTGTGTAGCTGTGTAGCCTTACAGGACTGGTTTCGTTGTTATTTTTTGTTAAGTGTTCACGTTTATCCAAATAAAAAGGAAGATGAGCATGATACCCGCTACGCCTTGGTCCACTTTTTACGACGTACCTGACAGTATGTCCATCATCCATTTCGTATGATATGTTACGAATTACAATTGCGAAGTTGCTAATTAGCTAAATGCTAAAGCTGTCCGTGATAAGATTCAAGCGCAACCTTTGGATTACTGGACGTTCCTTTTATACTCCCACCCATCCACCCCGACTAACCACCTTACTTTTGTTTTTGCCTTAAGTAACCTTCTGTCTTATGTAACCATATCAAACATAACATATCGTACTCATTTGAATGTCCCGAATTTACTATGTTGCATCTAGTCTGAGACCAGGCTGCAATAGCCTGAAATTATTGCTTGGTCAATAATTAGTTGTGTCTTTGAGTTTTTTTTCTTATTTTTGGGACTGCTGTTGATTTAATTCTGAGGCTGTTGTAGTGTTATATATTGATTTAGAGTTTTCATAGGGAGCAATTTGTCTTGTCTTGGGTTTTTGTTATAGGCCTACTAGGTTTTGAGGGTGGTTATCAATCTTTCTTTTTCAGAATGTTCTTACGTTTGTTAGGCAGGCAGACACAGGCAGATGATACTTGGAGTGCTTTAGTGTTCAGCTACTCCCCCATCTCCATCTGTTTAAGGGAGCGTCTTTGTGTTGCTGATGGCTGATGTAGTCTACTGGGTTGACAGATATGCATATTTAACAGTAATGGGAGAAAACTTTGAGAAAGTACAGTCACTGTTAACTGGTTGCACAGTGCTGTTGAAACTGAATTGAGGTTTTCACATTGTGCAGAACTGTGCTTGAGTTAGTCAGCCATCTGTACTAACCTTGTGGGGACACACGATTCAGTCCCATTCAAAATCCTATTTTCCCTAACTTTAACCCCAAAACCTAGCTCCTAACCCTAAAACTAACCCTAGCCCCTGAAACTAATTCCAACCTTAACCCCTAAACTCCCTAGAAATATAATTTGACCTTGTGGGGACTTCAGGTCCCAATAAGTATACTTACACACACACACACACACACACACATTTACAACGCTTCCCGTTGTAAATGGCACATTTCGTTGGGTGGCTCCCTCGGGAAAGCAGTGATGACAATCTCACTGCTGTGGAGCACCTGCACTTGTCTCCTCACATAAGGCCTTTCATTTCCCTTTCACTTCTTTTCCCTTCCTCCAGTCTTCCTTCGTTCGTTCCTCTCCCATCTGGGGCGGCAGGGTAGCCTAGTGCAAGTTCAAATCCCTGAGCTGACAAGGTACAAATCTGTCGTTCTGCCCCTGAACAAGGCAGTTAACCCCCTGTTCCTAGGCTGTCATTGAAAGTAAGAATTTGTTCTTAACTGACTTGCCTAGTTAAATAAAGGTAAAAAAAAAATAATCTGGCCTGCTTTGAGGCAATCATTTTGTTTCCCCCTCTCCCCGTCTGACGACTTCTGAGCATTGTGTGTCTCTGCGCTTGTCTGCGCCGTGTCACTGCCTCCCTCATGGAAAAAGACAGGTTAATAATGCTGGAGATCTTCTGCTACTCTGCCTTCCCATGTTGGAACCTGATTTAAGGACAAATAATAGAAAATAGGTAATAACATGGAATAGCTTCCTGCAGAGTATCAGCTAGTGTTAGTGTGTGGAGTTGTTATTGGGAAGGTCTACAGGCAGGTTAGTAGGCTTCAGTGTGTGATTTTGTGTGTGTGTCTGTATGTGTGTGTATGTGCGTTGGTGCATGTGTGTGCGAGCTCGTGTGTGCGACTGTCTCTGTGTGTGTGAGGAACCCCGGGCTTATCATGTCAATCACATCCTTCTGTCTCCTATCACAATGTCCCACCACGTTAACTTCAAGACAGACACTTCTTCCCCCTTTGCATTCTGGATTGGAGAACAGAGAGAGGGCATTTTTAGGTTGTCAGGGTAGCATTCTGATGTAGTAAACATCCTCTGGCCATAATGGAAGCATTTCAAATGATTTGAATGTGGTTATTATTCAGAAAGGCCATGGAAAAGAACATCACATTTTTATGGCAACTATACACACCATATAATTCCTTTAGAACTGGTGTGTGAGCAAAATAAAGAGAGAGAGTTTTTCCCCCCTGAACGTGGCTCAGTATCAAAGCCAATAACAGCTGCATATTCAGGAAGCTTGCCGATGCCGTGGCGCAGCACCCTTTCCGTAGTAGACAGGCCTACTCTGCGCCATGGCAACCAATGACTTTTGACCTTTCCTCACGAGGTTGAGTTCTAATTACAAAGTTCCCTCCAACTAACCTGCTAATTAAACATCATGCAATGTATAATTCAGCCATTTTCTCTCTGATTAATCCAACACAGAACAAACAAGAACCAGTGTTTATTCTTTCACACTCTATCTAATCCACTTAGGTATGACCACTAATGAACTCTGCTGATATTTACTAACTGAGGGGGAAGAGGAATCCACTAGAGGTGGAATTTGGAATTTAGAACGGACATTTAATGAACTTCCTGTGTAACTTTTAATTACTCTAACATGACCTTTGGAACATGAGTGGTTGTGGATGAGAATCAAAGGGAACGATAAAAATAATATCTAATCAAATAGCATGTTTGAAATGTAAGTGGATTTTCTTTTTCATAAATTGATGTTTTTCTGTAATATAGAGGAGTATGTTATGCTATAGAGGAGTACTGTATATTATGCTATAGAGGAGTATGTTATGCTATAGAGGATTACTGTATGTTATGCTATATAGGAGTATGTTATGCTATATAGGAGTATGTTATGCTATATAGGAGTATGTTATGCTATATAGGAGTATGTTATGCTATATAGGAGTATGTTATGCTATATAGGAGTATGTTACGCTATCGAGGAGTATGTTATGCTATAGAGGAGTATGTTATGCTATAGAGGATTACTGTATGTTATGCTATATAGGAGTATGTTATGCTATATAGGAGTATGTTATGCTATATAGGAGTATGTTATGCTATATAGGAGTATGTTACGCTATATAGGAGAACAGTGAGGGAAAAAAGTATTTGATCCCCTGCTGATTTTGTACGTTTGCCCACTGACAATGAAATGATCAGTCTATAATTTTAATGGTAGGTTTATTTGAACAGTGAGAGACAGAATAACAACAACAAAAAATCCAGAAAAACATTTAATGAGGGAAATAAGTATTTGACCCCTCTGCAAAACATGACTTAGTACTTGGTGGCAAAACCCTTGTTGGCAATCACAGAGGTCAGACGTTTCTTGTAGTTGGCCATCAGGTTTGCACACATCTCAGGAGGGATTTTGTCCCACTCCTCTTTGCAGATCTTCTCCAAGTCATTAAGGTTTCAAGGCTGACGTTTGGCAACTCGAACCTTCAGCTCCCTCCACAGATTTTCTATGGGATTAAGGTCTGGAGACTGGCTAGGCCACTCCAGGACCTTAATGTGCTTCTTCTTGAGCTACTCCTTTGTTGCCTTGGCCGTGTGTTTTGAGTCATTGTCATGCTGGAATACCCATCCACGACCCATTTTCAATGCCGTGGCTGAGGGAAGGAGGTTCTCACCCAAGATTTGACGGTACATGGCCCCGTCCATCGTCCCTTTGATGCGGTGAAGTTGTCCTGTCCCCTTAGCAGAAAAACACCCCCAAAGCATAATGTTTCCACCTCCATGTTTGACGGTGGGAATGGGGAATCATTCAGATGTTCATTGGCAAACTTCAGACGGGCATGTATATGTGCTTTCTTGAGCAGGGGGACCTTGCGGGCGCTGCAGGATTTCAGTCCTTCACGGCGTAGTGTGTTACCAATTGTTTTCTTGGTGACTATGGTCCCAGCTGCCTTGAGATCATTGACAAGATCCTCCCGTGTAGTTCTGGGCTGATTCCTCACCGTTCTCATGATCATTGCAACTCCACGAGGTGAGATCTTGTATGGAGCCCCAGGCCGAGGGAGATTCACAGTTCTTTTGTGTTTCTTCTATTTGCAAATAATCACACCAACTGTTGTCACCTTCTCACCAAGCTGCTTGGCAATGGTCTTGTAGCCCATTCCAGCCTTGTGTAGGTCTACAATCTTGTCCCTGACATCTTTGGAGAGCTCTTTGGTCTTGGCCATGGTGGAGAGTTTGGAATCTGATTGATTGCTTCTGTGGACAGGTGTCTTTTATACAGGTAACACACTGATATTAGGAGCACTCCCTTTAAGAGTGTGCTCCTAATCTCAGCTCGTTACCTGCATAAAAGACACCTGGGAGCCAGAAATCTTTCTGATTGAGAGGCGGTCAAATACTTATTTCCCCCATTAAAATGCAAATCAATTTATAACATTTTTGACATGTGTTTTTCTGGATTTTTTTGTTGTTATTCTGTCTCTCACTGTTCAAATAAACCTACCATTAAAATTATAGACTGATCATTTCTTTGTCAGTGGGCAAACGTACAAAATCAGCAGGGGATCAAATACTTTTTTCCCTCACTGTATGTTATGCTATAGAGGAGTATGGTATGCTATAGAGGAGTATGTTATGCTATAGATGAGTATGTTATGCTATAGAGGAGTATGTTATGCTATACAGGAGTATGTTATGCTATAGAGGAGTATGTTTTATATATATATATATATATATATATATATATATATGTTATATATGCTATATAGGAGTATGTTATGCTATATGGGAGTATGTTATGCTATATAGGAGTATGTTATGCTATAGAGGAGTATGTTATGCTATATAGGAGTATGTTATGCTATAGAGGAGTATGTTATGCTATATAGGAGTATGTTATGCTATACAGGAGTATGTTATGCTATATAGGAGTATGTTATGCTATACAGGAGTATGTTATGCTATATAGGAGTACTGTATGTTATGCTATAGATGAGTATGTTATGCTATAGAGGAGTATGTTATGCTATATAGGAGTATGCTATGCTATAGAGGAGTATGTTATGCTATATAGGAGTATGTTATGCTATATAGGAGTACTGTATGTTATGCTATAGATGAGTATGTTATGCTATAGAGGAGTATGTTATGCTATATAGGAGTATGTTATGCTATAGAGGAGTATGTTTTATATATATATATATATATATATATATATATATATATATATGTTATATATGCTATATAGGAGTATGTTATGCTATATGGGAGTATGTTATGCTATATAGGAGTATGTTATGCTATATAGGAGTATGTTATGCTATATAGGAGTATGTTATGCTATATGGGAGTATGTTATGCTATATAGGAGTATGTTATGCTATAGAGGAGTATGTTATGCTATATAGGAGTATGTTATGCTATACAGGAGTATGTTATGCTATATAGGAGTACAGTATGTTATGCTATAGATGAGTATGTTATGCTATAGAGGAGTATGTTATGCTATATAGGAGTATGTTATGCTATATAGGAGTATGTTATGCTATATAGGAGTATGTTACGCTATAGAGGAGCATGTTATGCTATATAGGAGTATGTTATGCTATACAGGAGTATGTTATGCTATATAGGAGTACTGTATGTTATGCTATAGATGAGTATGTTATGCTATAGAGGAGTATGTTATGCTATATAGGAGTATGTTATGCTATAGAGGAGTATGTTATGCTATATAGGAGTATGTTATGCTATACAGGAGTATGTTATGCTATAGAGGAGTATGTTATGCTATATAGGAGTATGTTATGCTATACAGGAGTATGGTATGCTATATAGGAGTACTGTATGTTATGCTATAGATGAGTATGTTATGCTATAGAGGAGTATGTTATGCTATATAGGAGTATGTTATGCTATAGAGGAGTATGTTATGCTATAGAGGAGTATGTTATGCTATATAGGAGTATGTTATGCTATATAGGAGTATATTATGCTATAGAGGAGTATGTTATGCTATATAGGAGTATGTTATGCTATAGAGGAGTATGTTATGCTATATAGGAGTATGTTATGCTATATAGGAGTACTGTATGTTATGCTATAGATGAGTATGTTATGCTATATAGGGGTATGTTATGCTATAGATGAGTATGTTAAGCTATAGAGGAGTATGTTATGCTATAGAGGAGTATGTTATGCTATAGATGAGTATGTTAGGCTATATGTTGTATGTTATGTTCTATATGTAACGTCTGCTTCCAACTCACACGTCAAACACGAAGATCCCCTGAATGCAGCTCACTTTCCAGCTCACACTCTCAAACACCTAGATCCCCTGAAAGCAGCTCACTCTCCATATCACCTGAATTCCAATCACCTGTTCACATACCTGTTTGTCATTATCACACACTATTTAGTTCAGTTCTTTGCATCCCATCACTGTGAGGTATTGTTTGTTTGTGACACACGTCTTTCGGAGCTCTGGGTTTTTCCCCTGTGATTTACTACTCCCATGTATGATCGTTTTTGCCTGCCTAACTAACGACGCCTTTTGCCTATTTGCTGCCTGTACTTTAGCCCTTTTGGACCCCCTGTGTATGACCTCCTGCCTGTCCCTGGACCCAGCTAGCTGCCTCCTCCTGTGGTCCTCTACAATAAACACCTGCTGCTCCCTGCGCTGAAACCAGCTCCCTGTCTCCCCTCGTGCTCATTACACTATAGGAGTATGTTATGCGCTATATCTATTACAACCTACATCTACAGGGAATTGACATTTAAAAAATGCCTTTAGAAATGTATTCAGCCAAATGCTGTCATAAAACACAAATAGCTTTTTTCTCGTATAAATATGCAGACACTGTAAAGGTACCATAAAAAAAATTCTTGACAGATTCTAACTAGCCCTACTCATGAGCCAGTGGAGAAGAGAGCCCATGCAGGACAGTGTGTTGTACAGATAGTCTCCAGTGAAGACTGTGATGAAGTTATTTCTGTGTGTACCTGGAGCCCTGAGCTGAGCCCTGTCTGTGGCTGCCAGTCAACCACGACGCCAATCTGAACATAACTATGAGCACAGCCTGCCTCTCACGCTCTATTGTCTCCACATTCACCAAGATAATGCTCTATCTCACACACATCTCCACATACACTCTGTGTTACCACCCCAGTGAGTGTGTGTGTGCTGAGTGAGATAGTGATTTTCCAGTCCCTCTTCTCTACCTGTGTTAGGGAGAGCAGGGCACCTCTACCCACACATCCAGTGCCATGCAGGTATATCCATCTATAGCTAAATACAACCCTCACACTGGAGCCAGCAGGACAGGTGATAGTAGAAGTCCATTTATCTTTACACACACAGCTGATGGTGCTGTGTGATCCCTAAGGTTCAGTGGAGACACCCTTGTCGTGGGAAAGCTTTACACAGATCAGATCTTAGTGTGTGTCACCCCTGCCCCTCTCTAATCTCCCTGTTGTGTCTCAGTAGTAGTAGACTTTCTCAGTAGACTTTCTCAGACTTTCTCACTGCTTGAACGCAGCAGATTAGAGCTGCACAGATTAGGACAGTCCTTGTTGTAGAATAGATATCTGACCAAAGTTACTTTATAGTCTTCCCTTGCAGACGGTAGTAAATGTTTTGGTCACAAAGGCAAAAGTGCTCTCATAAGTGTTGGAGGCTGTCTGGTCTGGTCTGGTTGCTGACAGTTAGTAACATGGTTCTTCCACCGGGGGCCAGTAGTGGGGATGTGAGCTGGCTCAGTCAGGTGTACCATCCAGGGTGGTCCTCTGCCCTCCACTATGTGGTCAAGTTTTAATCATATTTGCCCTCCTGACTACACATTGTCATCTTCATTAATATCTCTGGCCTGGAGTGAATCAGGGAGTGTGGAGGCTGCTGATTCTCTGTGCCTCGCTTGCAGTCAGAGACGATTAGCTAGACACATTAGAGGAGAGAGCCGGACACACAGGGCACTCAAGGATGTGTGTGTGTATGTCTGCATGAGCACCTCATCGATTCGGTTAACGTCTCTCTCTGCTCTAACACCCCACTTCTCACCCGCACCGATAATGTATTTCCGGACAGTGACTGGCGAAGAATGTGTGCATGTTTTTGAGGACAACACCTCTGTAATGTCTCAGTAACTGGTGAGGACAACACCTCTGTAATGTCTCAGTGACTGGTGAGGACAACACCTCTGTAATGTCTCAGTGACTGGTGAGGACAACACCTCTGTAATGTCTCAGTGACTGGTGAGGACAACACCTTTGTAATGTCTCAGTAACTGGTGAGGACAACACCTCTGTAATGTCTCAGTGACTGGTGAGGACAACACCTCTGTAATGTCTCAGTAACTGGTGAGGACAACACCTCTGTAATGTCTCAGTGACTGGTGAGGACAACACCTCTGTAATGTCTCAGTAACTGGTGAGGACAACACCTTTGTAATGTCTCAGTAACTGGTGAGGACAACACCTCTGTAATGTCTCAGTGACTGGTGAGGACAACACCTCTGTAATGTCTCAGTGACTGGTGAGGACAACACCTCTGTAATGTCTCAGTAACTGGTGAGGACAACACCACCCATGACAGGAGTTAAACCCACCCTTCCATAAGGCTTCATTGTCCTCATAACAGCCTGCACTCCAGGTTACTGTCCAGGAGGGATCCATTTTGTGAGAGAGAGTGAGAGAGAGTGATAAAGTGGGAGGGAGAGAGACAGAAATGGAGGGAGTGTGAGAGAGAGAGATGGAAGCAGGTAGAAAGTCAGAAAGAGAGGATTCAGGAAGGGATGGATGGAGGGAGGTAGAGAGGGAGGGATGGAGGTGAAGAATGAGAGAGTGGGTCACAGATCATAATGTTTTGGAAATGGGTTGAAGGCATATCCTACCCTTTCATTTGTTTGGCGGCACATCATCCAAATGAATTCATATCCCAGAAAGCCTGCCTGAGGGAGACAAAAACAATGTATATTTTGAATGTTCTCATAGGAGTACAGCTGCGGACCAGTAGCAGTACAGCTGGGGACCAGTAGCAGTACAGCTGGGGACCAGTAGCAGTATAGCTGGGGACCAGTAGCAGTACAGCTGGGGACCAGTAGCAGTACAGCTGGGGACCAGTAGCAGTACAGCTGGGGACCAGTAGCAGTACAGCTGCGGACCAGTAGCAGTACAGCTGGGGACCAGTAGCAGTACAGCCGGAGACCAGTAGCAGTACAGCTGTGGACCAGTAGCAGTACAGCTGCGGAACAGTAGCAGTACAGCTGGGGACCAGTAGCAGTACAGCTGCGGACCAGTAGCACTACAGCTGCAGACCAGTAGCAGTACAGCTGGGGACCAGTAGCAGTACAGCTGGGGACCAGTAGCAGTACAGCTGGGGACCAGTAGCAGTACAGCTGCGGACCAGTAGCAGTACAGCTGCGGACCAGTAGCAGTACAGCTGTGGACCAGACCAGTAGCAGTACAGCTGCGGACCAGTAGCCGTACAGCCTCGGACCAGTAGCGGTACAGCTGCGGACCAGACCAGTAGCAGTACAGCTGCGGACCAGTAGCCGTACAGCTGCGGACCAGTAGCAGTACAGCTGCGGACCAGTAGCAGTACAGCTGCGGACCAGTAGCAGTACAGCTGCGGAACAGTAGCAGTACAGCTGCGGACCAGTAGCAGTACAGCTGCGGACCAGTAGCAGAACAGCTGGGGATCAGTAGCAGTACAGCTGCGGACCAGTAGCAGTACAGCTGCGGACCAGTAGCAGTACAGCTACGGACCAGTAGCAGTACAGCTGCGGACCAGTAGCAGTACAGCTGGGGATCAGTAGCAGTACAGCTGGGGACCAGTAGCAGTACAGCTGCGGACCAGTAGCAGTACAGCTGCGGACCAGTAGCAGTACAGCTGTTGACCAGTAGCAGTACAGCTGCGGACCAGTAGCAGTACAGCTGCGGACCAGTAGCAGTACAGCTGCGGACCAGTAGCAGTACAGCTGCGGACCAGTAGCAGTACAGCTGCGGACCTGTAGCTTGCGGAGAGATGTTGACACAACATAGAGCAATCCCCTCTCTATGAGGTCACATTACTTTTTATGTGCCAATTTTCATCAGATTCTTTGAAGCGAAAAGAACAGATTATTCCAGACAAAAAGCAGCCTGCTTCTTTTACCATTTTCAAAAGATGTCATAGTAAGACTGTTATTAAATGTTTGTTTTGAGGATATTGCTATATGTAGCCTGACAAAGTGAGATGGCCCATGAATCCAGTTCATTTGGGAATTGAATGATCCTTCTCATGATATTAATGACTACCCAAGCCCCCATTAAATCAACACTGATTGTTTCTCAGACTTAATGTATACTGAAGGTTAAAATTTCTAAGAGTGCCTGAGAATTTGTTCAGTGTTTTTTTCCCCATGTGTTTTAACTCTGGACTAATGACACCATGCCTCTCCTCTCGTGAATAGTGCTGCTGATGAGAGACGGGCAGGGTCGTCCTCCATGTCACATTCCTGACCAGTCAGAGTGGTCTTTGTTTGGGTAGGGGATCCACATCAGCTGGGCCCTGCCCTGTCCTGGCCACATGCCCTGGCATACCTCACAGGTGACAGGAAGTCATGACAGCAGAAAACAACCCTGAGGTCAGAGAGAGAGAGAGGAGAGAGAGAGAGAGAGAGAGAGAGAGAGATAGAGAGGAGAGAGAGAGAGAGGGAGAGAGAGAGGAGAGAGAGAGAGAGAGAGAGAGAGAGAGGAGAGGGAGAGAGAGAGAGAGAGAGAGAGGAGAAGAGAGAGAGAGAGAGAGGAGAGGAGAGAGAGAGAGAGAGAGAGAGAGAGAGAGAGAGAGGAGAGAGAGAGAGAGAGAGAGAGAGAGAGAGAGAGAGAGAGAGAGAGAGAGAGAGAGAGATGATAGCAATAAGGATATAGTATTGCATTCATGGGGATATGATTCATTCAATCTATATCTATTATGTATACAGCGATAGTGCTCAGTTAGTGATGCTAACTAGTAGCTGGCAAATCTACAGTACATTATACGGTAAAGGACTCATGGAATGTGACTCACCCAGTTATGAGAGATGATCTTCTCACCTATCAGTTACAGGTAACTGACAAAATAAAGGAAACACTTGAGTAAATGCAGGTTACAATGTATATTGAAAGCAGGTGCTTCAACACAGGTGTGGTTCTGAAGATAATTAAACAATTAACAGCCACATGCGTAGGGATCTGTGACTTTGAAAGAGAGATCTCAAAGGAGCATAGGGGGTTTAAGTGTGTGTGTGTGTGTGTGTGTGTGTGTGTGTGTGTGTGTGTGTGTGTGTGTGTGTGTGTGTGTGTGTGTGTGTGTGTGTGTGTGTGTGTGTGTGTGTGTGTGTGTTTGTGCGCGCGTGCGTGCGTGTGTGTGTGTGTGTATATCTGTCTCAGTCACCAGATCTCAACCCAATTACACACTTATGGGAGATTCTGGAGTGGAGCCTGAGACAGTGTTTTCCACCACCATCAACAAAACATCAAATTCTAGAATTTATTGTGGAAGAACGGTGTCATATCCCTCCAATAGAGTTCCAGACACTTGTAGAATCTATGCCAAGGCGCATTGAAGCTGTTCTGGTGGCTCATGGTGGCCCAACGCCCTATTAAGGAACTTTATGTTGGTGTTTCCTTTATATTGGCAGTTACCTGTTCTGGCTGTAACTGGTTCTGTTTTGTTCTCCTCTTAAGCACCAGGTGTGTAATCTCTTAAAAGCTTGCCCCCCATTCGCAGGAGATTGGAAAGCAGCCACCACGTTAAATAAAGTTGAATTTATGTAAGATGTTGAAAAATTACACACACACAGAGACTCGCAGTGACAGGCCAACTAGATGTCACGCCTGTCTGTCTGCAGCTACCACTTACAGCAGGTGACAAAAGAGGGATAGAGTTACCTCTGAGAGGGAGGGTGGTGTTTGCTGACAATCAGTCGGGACCTGACCTGGTCTCTCTCGGTTTCTAAGGGGGTGAGGGGGTGAGGGTGGAAGGGAGGGAATGGAGGTGAGGGAAGTCTGAGAGTGGAGAGGTGGATCCCAGGATCATCCCTCTAACAAAAGGAACAAAAGATGAAAAACCTTGAGGGTGTTCAGAGGCTGCACTGAAAATAAAAGCCAGAGAGAGAGAATAACAACTACAAACACCATTTGGACTTCAATCAAAGGGCCTATCGATAAAAGTGTCTGGGTAGAGTGAGGGATGGGAACACCGCTATTGTTGGATTCGGTTGCTTTCTGAGCAGATTAAAGAGAGATTGATGTACTTATTAACTGAAAACGCCCCCCCAGACTCCTCATTACAACTACATACAGTCCTCTCTGTTTGCCTCGAAAAGCCAAGCACAAAACATCAAAATGGAGCCTGTCCATCATACAGTTATCTATCTATCACATTGATTGACGGAAAGCCCTGTTAACCTGAACAGATGAATATCTAGGACGAGTTGTAGGTTGCTCTCCCTCTATCATCTTCACACGGCCTTCATGGTCTCAAGCACTGTCTCTCTGCTCATCTTGCTTTGTAGCCCCTGGCAACATCACTCTTCAGATGTCAGAACTATGGAGTGGAGACAAACACACGCTCATCTTCAATCTAATTGCACTTGAATCTTTTATATAGTACAAACTTGTTGAGATCTCAGAGATCTCAGTCCAACACTGTTGTATAATTCCTAGCAGCTCTGTGTGCATGGGGATGTGTTAGTGTGGGTTGGAAGCAGACGAGAGGAGTGCCATACTGTTAGGTCAGCTTCCCCATCACACTCCTACTGGGAAGGAAGTGCTGACTGGCACAATTTCCTGAACAGCATATTGGGAAACATGCATGAACACACACACACACACACACGCATGGACACACACACACACTCCTAATAGGAAAGGTTTTACATGGAGCTCTGGTCTGCAGCCAGCTCTTGTGATGCTGTGGTGACTGCCAACAACCAATCATCACACTTTTCACCTGGCCATGACTTGACAGAGCGACCCCTGACAACTCTCCTGTAAAAGTGTCAGAAAATGACTAGCTGGCAATGAGCTCTTCCGTAAAGTGAGCTTGGATGCAGGCATCAGAGGTGGCCATGGCCCGACTCGTTTTTAGTTTTTTCCCCTTTTGTTTTAGTGTCTGCTAAGGACTATTGGAGGCACACAGAGTACAGTAGCAGCCTTCATCTAGATCTCAGTGTTCATGTGATCTCGAGTCCCTCAGTACATAACAGCTCTGTAGATGCGTCTCCCTCCATGTGCTCTAACAGTACATGTGTTGTGTACGTACCAGTCCACTTCGGCCAGGGATCAACTGTATTGGCAGCAGTGGCTGTCGTGCTGTCCAAAAGACGGCTAGATGTGGGGATCAGAGGCGTCTCACATGTCAGACTTGTATCTCTTTTAAAGCATCCAGTAAAGTGTAATAGTCTCTTGCTGTTTAAATGCTCTGTATAACGCATAACACAAAATAAACTGGACCAAGAGCATGGCCAATATAACAGATGTCATCATTGATGTTCTACACCTGCAGATATAACTACATAACAAAAAGTTCAAAAAGGACATTATGATGACATGTTTTTTCAAATATATTTTCAATCATCAGCACGGCACAGAATAGCAATATGCAAACATTTCAGAGCACAAGCCAACCAGTCAGAGCCTCACTGACCTGTTATCAGCAAGAGTGCATGTGTGTACATGTTAACTGTGTGTAGAAGTCAGATGTGTTTGTCCAGAGTTGAGTAGTGATGTCTGGAGCCTGACAGAAAGACAGATAGAGAGTGTAGAGAAGAGAGACAGTTTGAGCTGATCCCAAACCGAGGTGGCGACTGCAGGAACAGAGAGATAAGAACAGATCCCACCTTTGGTAAAGACATGGATTCTACCTGAGACAGAGGGAGAGAGGGAGAAAGGGAGGGAGGAAGGAGGGGAGGAAGGAGTGATGGACAGAGGGAGAGAGGGACAGAGGAAGGGAGGGATGGAGTGAGTGAGTGAGTGAGTGAGTGACTGAGTGAGTGAGTGAGTGAGTGAGTGAGTGAGTGAGTGAGTGAGTGAGTGAGTGAGTGAAGGGGGAAGGAGCGAGGGAGGGAGGGAGACGGTGCCGTTCACTCCCTGTCTCTTCTCATAACCCCATTTGGAGGATCACGTTACTGCAATATCCCCTTCCACTTAGAGACTCACTCAGCTCAAGTGGCCTGCTTTGTTCAGGCATGTGTTCTGCCACGTTATGCCTCTTAACACTACTTCTGTCTGTGGGGTCTTAGCGCTAATACTGCTACTGCCAGAGAGAGAGAGAGAGATGGTGTGTTTAGGTTAGGTTGGTTTAAATGTTGCACTGGATATATTGAGTTACACCAGGGGCCTTCAGGCTCTCTCTTTCTCAATGTATCTTTCTCCCCTCTGTTTTCCCATACCATCTCTCTTTCCTTCTCTCTCTCCCTATTGAAAAGGTACAGTGGAGCTGAGGTTTAGGGGTTGCAGCCCGGTGAATGAAGGTTGAAAGGGTGACTTATGGCCTTGACTCTCTCCACATGGGTGTGCTCTACTTCAGAATGTGTTCATACCCCTTATTCTACATTTTGTTGTGTTACAGCCTGAATTTGAAATGGATTAAATATACTTTTTTCTCTCACTCATCTACACACTATACCCCATAATGACAAAATGGAAATACGTTTTTAGAAATGTTTGCAAATTTATTGAAAATTAAATACAGAAATATCTCATTTACAGAAGTACTCACACCCCTGAGTAAATACTTTGTAGAAGCACCTTTAGTGGCGATTACAGCTGTGAGTCTTTTTGGGTAAGTCTCTAAGAGCTTTACACACCTTGATTTTACAATATTTGGCATTATTTTATTTTTTAATCTTGAAGCTCTGTTAAGTTGATTGTTGACCATTGCTAGACAGCCATGTTCAAGTCTTGCCATAAATCTTCAAGACGATTTAAGTCAAAACTGTAACTAGGCCACTCGTCTTGGTAAGCAAATCCAGTGTAGATTTTACTTTGTGTTTTAGGTTATTATTCTGCTGAAAGGTGAATTTGTTTCCCAGTGTCTGTTGGAATACAGACTGAACCAGGTTTTCCTCTAGGATTTTTCCTGTGCTTATAGCTGTATTCCATTTATTTTTATCCTAAAAAGCTCCCTAGTACTTGCCAATGACAAGCATACCCATAACATGATGCAGCCACCACTTGAAAATATGAAGAGTGGTACTCAGTGATGTATTCTGTTGGATTTGCCCCAAACATAACACTTTGTATTCAGGACATAAAGTTAATTTATTTGCTACATTTTTTGCAGTATTACTTAAGTGCCTTCTTGCAAACAAGTTCATGTTTTGGAATATTTTTGTTCTGTACAGGCTTCTTTCTTTTCACTCTGTCAATTAGGCTAGTATTGTTGAGTAACTACAATGTTGTTGATCCATTCACAGTTCTCATATCACAACCATTAAACTCTGTAACTGTATCTTTGTAGTAACTGGGTGTATTGATAAACCATCCAAAGCCTAATTAATAACTTCACCATGCTCAAAGGGATATTCAGCGTCTGCTTTTTTACACATCTACCAATCAGTATATCAGGTTTCAGGTAAGACCCAAGTGCAGACAGTGTTGAAGTAACAATGTTTATTGCAACAAAGGCAGGCAAAAGACAGGTCAAGGCAGGCAGGGGTCGATAATCCAGAGTACTGGGGCCAAGGTACAGGATGGCAGGCAGGCCCCGGGTCAGGTCAGGCAGAGGTCGGTAACCCAGAGTAGTGGGGTAAAGGTACAGGAAGACAGGCAGGCTCAGGGTCAGTTCAGGCAGAGGCCGGTAATCCAGAGTAGGGACAAAGGCACAGGACAGCAGGCAGGCTCAGAGTCAGGACAGGCAAGGGTCAAAACCAAGAGAACGAGAAAAAGAGACTGGAGACAAGCAGGAGCTGAGACAAAACGCTGGTTGACTTGAACAAACAAGACGAACTGGCAACAGACAAACCGAGAACACAGGTAAAATATCTAGGGGATAATGGTGAAGATGGGCAACACCTGGAGGAGGGTGGAGACAAGCACAAGGACAGGTGTGTCACGGCTGTCAAAAGGATCGGACCAAAATGCAGCGTGTTCGTAGTTCCACATATTTTATTTAACGTGAAACTGAAATGCAACACACTAATACTTGAAACACAAAAACAACAAACTGTGACGCAGAGAGAAAACACATTACTCAAAATATATTCACCCACAAACACAGGTGGGACAAACATCAACATAAATATGACCTCCAATTAGAGGTAACGAGGATCAGCTGCCTCCAATTGGAGATCAACCCAAACAACACCAACATAGAAATACAAAACTAGAAACTGAACATAGAAATACAAAAACAGACAAACACCCCCTGTCACGCCCTGACCTACTCTACCATAGAAAATAACAACTTACTATGGTCAGGACGTGACAAGGTGAAACAGATCATGGCATGACAAGTGCCTTGTTTTGCCAGGCATTGAAAAATCTCCCTGGTATTTGTGGTTGAATCTGTACTTGAAATTCGCTACTGAGGGACCATACAGATAATTGTATGTGTGGGGTACAGAGATGTTAACCACTATTATTGAACACAGAATGAGTCCATGCAACTTATTATGCAATTTGTTAAGGACAACAACATGTGGAAAAAGTAAAGGGGTGTGAATACTTTCTCAAGGCGCTGTATGCCATTGCTTACCAGTAATTTACCAAAGTGAAAGTCTTCGGTAATTTTGGTAATTAAGAGGTCATCTATGGAAATTTATGGTAACTTTGGTCATTTATACTTCAAGAACTTAAAAATGTAATCATATATAGTATTCATATTTTATTTATGTGTTCATATTGTCCATTCTAGTGGATAGACCATATGGTTCAATAGAAAATAACCTAATTAACGAAAAAAGCATCTAATCAACAATGGCATTTTTTTTAATTAACTCTGCAACTCTTCCAACTATTATCTTTTTACACAACTGCCAACAGTTTGGCTCCAAGACATTTACAACAAAAACATATTGACATAGTAAAATAAATACAAGTTTGTAAAAAACACCAATAGTATCCACCTGTGATAAACTAAAGTACCCAAAAAGGCCACTAGATATCAACTGAAAAAAATCCATATATTCCTTGAAAGTTACCAAAACTCTGGCAGTTTACTGGTAAACTTCAAAAGTTTCCAGTAATATACCCTCCCTTTGCAACCCTACTTACAATAAAGCATCTCTCTCTCTCCATTTGTGGCGCAGCTCTTGAACAGGTTTCCAGATTGGGAGGGATTGCCAGTTCTCCTCTGAACAGCTGTAGGGCCAATACAAAGACAAATATGAACAAATAAAATTACATTTTACCCTTTTTCTACCAATTTCAATTACGATCTTGTCTCATCACTGCAACTCCCCAACAGGCTCAGGAGAGGCAAATGTTGAGTCATGTGTCCTCTGAAACGTGACCCGCCAAACTCTGCTCCTTAACACTCGCCCGCTTAACCCAGAAGCCAGCTGCACCAATGTGTCAGAGGAAACACCGTTCAACTGATGCCGTCAGCCTGCAGGCACCTGGCCCGCCACAAGGAGTCGCTAGAGTGCAACGAGCCAAGTAAAGCCCCCCCCCAGCCAAACCCTCCCCTAACCCGGACAACGTTGAGCCAATTGTGCGCCGCCCTATGGGACTCCCGGTCACAGCCAGTTGTGACACAGCCTGGGATCGAACCCGGGTCTGTAGTGACACCTCAGTGCTGCGCCACTTGGGAGAACCAGAACTAATTAGTTTTATATGAATTGCAAGGTATACCTTCTGAATGGACTGATCAACTCTGTATTGGCATCTGTTGGTATTTGTCGATATGGGAGAAATGTGGGAGGCACGTACATAGACAGACATGCATTACGCTCAAACAAACACGCATGTGAGCACGTATGCACACACATACACACACATTTTGTGAGTTCTGACACTGTAATTATGAACTGTGTTACTGTGTTGACCTTGGAGTTGAGGAGTGAGTGGCCATGTAACAGAACAACATGACGTGTTGGTAATGAATGTTCATTAATTACACTTATTACCAGCAGCTACCCAGCCTGACAGTCTAATTCCAGGGGACTTCTAAATGTATGTACCTATTTACACAGCTGGACCCTGACAGAGGACTGTGTGTGTGTGTGTGTGTGTGTGTGTGTGTGTGTGTGTGTGTGTGTGTGTGTGTGTGTGTGTGTGTGTGTGTGCGTGTGCGTGTGCATGTGCATGCACGTGTGTGTGTGTGTGTGCACGCATGCGCACGTGCGTGCACGTTCAGGGGAACAGTAAGTATACAACCTGTATGTTTCTGTACCAAAAGCACCTAGACATACCGTATGCACGGTGACTCACTTTTCTCAGTGTTTTCTCTGTACCATCATGTTAAACTGTGTTATACTGAGTCTGGAGACAGATGCACTATAGTTTTAACCACATCCAGAGACAGGATAGCATCATCCAAACAAGACAAAGACAGGTAGATTGGAGCAGTACAGAGCAATGGCAGTGATTGGGCTGAGATAGGATGGAGGGAGATGGAGTGATGGGAGGAGGGGATGATGGGAGGAGGGGATGATGGGAGAAGGAGGTGCAGATGCATCAGGGCTGGCACGCAGTCTGACAATCAGGAGCCCATCACAGTCCCACTGGCTCCACTCTCTCTCTCCCACCATAGAGAGACTAGTGTGTGTGTGTGTGTGTGTGTGTGTGTGTGTGTGTGTGTGTGTGTGTGTGTGTGTGTGTGTGTGTGTGTGTGTGTGTGTGTGTGTGTGTGTGTGTGTGTGTGTGTGTGCGTCCGTCTCCCAGACTGTGACCCTGAGGAATATTACTAGACAGAGAGAAGAGAGTGATAACAGACGAACAGAGGGAGAATCTACGCTCTGATTGTCCTTGAAAAAAAGCTTGTCAGCCTGTGGCATATGTTAATAACATCCTGTGTGACCCCTGTAGTATGTGAAGTATGGCAACGCATACAGTACGGTGCCATGCAAGTCAATATTCTCATTTACTAAATCATGAGAAAACGAAATCCAAGATGGCTTCATTCTATCGAATGAAAGGTTGTAGTTTTTTTTTCTCTTGTTTTCTTCTTAGCGGCTCCTGACCAATTCTGCTGTTTTGTGTGTTTCTTACGCTAATCCAAACTTTTTTTTGTACATAATGTCTCCACCACAATTTCCTATGACCGAAAACAGCTTCTGGACATCAGAACAGAGATCACTAACCTTTCTACTTCAACGAGTCGGCAGCTCTAGACGTTCTGCTTACTCCAGACCAGGCCCTAATCCCCGGGACTTGAAAGAGGAAGCGGCGGCGAAAGAGAGGCAGGCGAGGTGGCATCCTGACAAGAACGCTATTGCCCTCTGTTCTGTTCGCAAATGTGCAGTCAATGGAGAACAAACTGGATAAGCTCCGCTCGAGACTATGCTATCAATGGGATCTAACTGTAATATCCTATGTTTCTCAGAGTCGTGGCTGAACAAAGACATGAATGTACTGTACCAGTCAAAAGTTTGCACACACATACTCATTGAAGGGTTTTTCTTTATTTTTACTATATTCTATATAGTAGAATAATAGTGAAGACCTCAAAACTATTAAATAAAACATATGGAATCATGTAGCAACCAAAGAATTGCTAAACAAATCAAAATGTATTTTATATTTGAGATTCTACAAAGTAGCCACCCTTTGCATCATTGACAGCTTTGCACACTCTTGGCATTCTCTCAACCAGCTTCATGGAATTAATTTCAATGTGTGGCTTGTTAAAAGTTAATTTGTGGAATTTCTTTCCTTCTTAATGCGTTTGAGCCAATCAGTTGTGTTGTGACAAGGTAGGGGTGGTACACAGAAGATAGCCCTATTTGGTAAAATACCAAGTCCATATTATGGCAAGAACATCTCAAATAAGCAAAGAGAAACGACAGTCCATCATTACTTTAAAACATGAAGGTCAGTCAATCTGGAAAATGTCAAGAACTTTTAAGGTTTCTTCAAGTGCAGTCTCAAAAACCATCAAGCGCTATGATGAACCTGGCTCTCATGAGGAACGCCACAGGAAAGAAAGACCCAGAGATACCTCTGCTGCAGAGGACAAGTTCATTAGAGTTACCATTCTCAGAAATCAGCAATTAACTGCATCTCAGATTGCTCCTCGCATAGTTCAAGTAACAGACACATGTCAACATCAACTGTTTTTAATTTTATCTTTATTTAACTAGGCAAGTCAGTTAAGAACAAATTCTTATTTACAATGATGGCCTACCAGGGAACAGTGGGTTAACTACCTTGTTCAGGGCAGAACGACAGATTTTTACCTTGTAAACTCAGGGATTCAATCCAGTAACCTTTCGGTTATTGGCACAATGCTCTAACCACTAGGCTACCTGCAACTCCTGTTCAGAGGAGACTGAGTGAATCAGTTCTTCATGGTCGAATTGCTGCAAAGAAACCAATACTAATAATAAGAAGAGACTTGTATGGGCCAAGAAACACGAGAAATGGACATTATACCGGTGGAAATCTGTCCTTTGGTCAAACATTTCAGATTTTTGATTCCAATCGCCGTTTCTTTGTGAGACGCAGAGTAGGTGAACGGATGATCTCCGCATGTGTGGTTCCCACCGTGAAGTATGGAGGAGGAGGTGTGATGGTGTGGGAGTGCTTTGCTGGTGTGTCACGTCCTGACCAGTAAAGGTTTTTTTTGTTATTATTGTTTGGTCAGGACGTGGCAGGGGGTGTTTGTTTTATGTGGTTCGGGGTTTGTTGGTATATGTGTTTTGTAGAGGGGTGTTTGTTTAGATTTGGTGGGGTTCTATGTTGTGTATTTCTATGTTAGATCTAGGGTGTTTAGTTCTATGTTTAGTTAATTGGGATTGGGCCTTCAATTGGAGGCAGCTGTTCCTCGTTGCCTCTGATTGAAGGTCCTATGTATAGGGGTGTGTTTGTTGTGGGAATTCTGGGAGGTTGTTTTTGCGTTGTTATGTTTCGCCTGCAAGACTGTCTAGCTGTCGTTCGTTTTTTAGTTTTGTTGTTTTTGTGTAATGTTCGTCATAAAATAAATATGAGCATTCACGTACCCGCTGCATTTTGGTCCACTTCCTACGACGGCCGTTACATGGTGACACTGACGGTGATTTATTTAGAATTCAAGGCACACTTAACCAGCATGGCTACCACAGCATTCTGCAGTGATACACCATCCCATCTGGTTTGCGCTTAGTGGGACTATCATTTGTTTTTCAACAGGACAATGACCCAACACACCTCCAGGGCAATTTGACCAAGAAGGAGAGTGATGGAGCGCTGCATCAGGTGATCTGGCCTCCACAATCACTTGACCTCAACCCAATTGAGAAGGTTTGGGATGAATTGGACCGCAGAGTGAAGGAAAAGCAGCCAACAAGTGCTCAGCATATGTGGGAACTCCTTCAAGACTTTTGGAAAAGCATTCCAGGTGAAGCTGGTTGAGAGAATGTCAAGACTGTGCAAAGCCGTCATCAAGGCAAAGGGTGGCTACTTTGAAGAATCTAAAATCAAAAATATATTTTGATTTGTTGAACACTTTTTTGGTTACTACATGATTCCATATGTGTAATTTCATAGTTGTGATGTTTTCACTAATATTCTACAATGTAGAAAATAGCAAAAATAAAGAAAAACCATTGAATGAGTAGGTGTGTCCAAACCTTAGACTGGTACTGTACATCTTGCTGGTTTTTCTATGCTTCGTCAATAACAGACGGCAGACTCGGGTAAGACCAATGGAGGAGGGGTGTGTCTCTTTGTTAACAGCAGCTGGTGCGAGATCTCTAATGAGAAGAAAGTCTCAATACCATTTTTGGTAACACTTTACAATAAGGTTCCATTTGTAAAGGACTTATAAAGGGTTTGTAATTATGTTATTAGCGTTTATTTAATAATTTATAAATGCACTATAAACCATTAATAAATGGGTTATAACAAATTGGCCAAATTAGTGTGATAGCCAGTCAGTGCTTGCCAAATAATGAGACACTATTTACTTCCAGCTATTAACCATTAATAAATGCACTTAAAAACCTCTATAATATTGAACCCTTATATAGCATCATGCAACCTTACTTTCAACGGTTGCACAGTTAAACAATAGTTACTTTCTCACTTTTGGGTGTGATGCTCTGTCCCAGGAACAGAAATAGTTGGTTTTCAGAACAACTCCCATGATTTGTCTTGCCCCACATTTGAAACCCTGATGATGCATTGGTACACTTATTTCTTCCAGAAATAATGTCTTCATTTCAAGATCGCTAGCCATATTATTGGTGTGGTTCGCTGGTTTCTGAAAAATTCCCAGACTTTGTGAGATCTGGGAAACGCGCTAGAAATAAAGACGACCTGGAAGGTACCCAGAATGGGTTGACACTGACATCATGTGACAGTGTCTCGTGAGTAATTATGATGGACGTGGATATGAGAAGTGTGCAAAGTCCACACAGAAGAGATTGCGCGAAATAAACATTGTTCACAAGATAAAAATGTTGACGATAAGAAAGGGTCAATTCTCTGTGCAATTTGTTTAACTTTTGAATAAAGAAGTTCTGCTGGATGATTTAGCATGCTGCTCAGCTAGCTAAGTAGCTAGCTAGCTAGCTAATGTTTGCTAGCACCTTTGTCCTACATAGTTAGCTAGGAAACGTTCGCTAGCCAGTTAGCTAGCATTAGGCAAAACCTAAAACATATTTTTGAATATAGACATTCTGCTCGATGATTTAGCACGAGACAATCATTGGCATGATATAGCTAACTAAGTAGATCACATTTGGTGTCTCACTTCGCTAGCTAGCAAATGTTAGCTGCCAGCTAGCTAGCTAACATTGATATGACAGAGTTTCCATGCAATTTTACAAACATTCGTGAAATTCTAGTAATGGACCGTACATTTGCAATATGGAGATTCTCATCAATCATACAGCAAATGTCAAAATGTTCCCTTCATGTATGGGAGTACCAGTACTGAGTAAATGTGCTGGGGTATGAGGCAATAACATGGCTATATACAGGGAATAGACAACACTCTGAAGTTTCTAAAACTGTTTGAATGATGTCTGTGAGTATAACAGAACTCATATGGCAGGAAAAAACCTGAGAAAAAATCCAACCAGGAAGTGGAGGATCTGAGGCTGTAGTTTTTTCAAGTGGTTGCCTATCCAACACACAGTGACTTAGGGTTAATTTTTACACTTCCTAAGGCTTCCACTAGATGTCAACAGTCTTTAGAAAGTTGTTTGAGGCGCCATTGGTGAACAGAGAGCCAACAAAGGAAGTTGGAAGTTGTTGACTCAGGAAAGCACATGAGTTCATTGGCGCGCATTCATGTGAGAGGTAGCTGTGTTCCAAAACGTTTTTCAAGACATTGGAATCGTCCGGTTGGAATATTATTGAAGTTCTAATTTAAAAAGGCCCTAAAGATTGATGCTATACAACGTTTGACATGTTTGAACGAACGTAAATATAACTTTTTTTGACTTTTTGTCGTGACATTTTGGCCACCCTTCCTACATTTGGAGTAGCTTAGTGAACGCGCAAACAACAAGGAGGTATTTGGACATAAATGATGGACTTTATCGAACAAAACAACATTTATTGTGGACCTGGGATTCCCGGAAGTGCCTTCTGATGAAGATCATCAAAGGTAAGTGAATATTTATAATGTAATTTTTGTAATTTCTGTTAACTCCAAAATGGCGGGTGTCTGTATGGCTTGTTTTCATATCTGAGTGCTGTACTCAGATTATTGCAAAGTTTGATTTCGCATTAAAGCTTTTTTGAAATCTGACACAGCAGTTGCATTAAGGAGAAGTGTATCTATAATTCTTTGAATAACAGTTTAATATTTTATCAATGTTTATGATGAGTATATCTGTAAATTGATGTGCTCATTCACCGGAAGTTTTGGGAGGCAAAACATTTCTGAACATTACACGCCAATGTAAAATGGGGTTTTTGGATATAAATATGAACTTTATCGAGCAAAACATACATGTATTGTGTAACATGAAGTCCTATGAGTGCCATCTGATGAAGATCATCAAAGGTTAGTGATTAATTTTAGCTGTATTTCTGTTTTTTGTGATGCCTCTCCTTGCTTGGAAAATGGCTGTGTGGTTTTTCTTGTCTAGGCACTGTCCTAACGCAATCTAATGTTATGCTTTCGCCGTAATGCCTTTTTGAAATCGGACAATGTCGTTGGATTAACGAGAAGTGTATCTTTAAAATGGTGTAAAATAGTCGTATGTTTGAGAAATTTGAATTATGAGATTTTTGTTGTTTGAATTTGGCGCCCTGCTATTTCATTGGCTGTTGAATAGTGTGTCCCGCAGGTGGGATGCTAGAGTCCCACATACCCCAGATAGGTTAAATTGGGGTCACAGTGGCTGTTTCGAAGGGTTAAAAAAGTCACATCTTTCCAAAACTTCATAAGTGTGACTAGGTAACCTTCATGAACTGTAAATCAGCCATTTATCCCATCAGATTTTCAAGAAAAACTCACACACAAACACAGCTAGAATGGAGTGACACAGTGTGGGGCTAAGAGACACACAGAGCCTGCAATAGTTACCTTTGTTCGAACTATCAAATAACCGTCAGACCTAGAGCTCTGAAACTTTAGAAACCTGTTCTAGAGCTCAAGTTGATAGTGCACGGTGAGTTATGTGGCTCTAGAAGGTTCTCAGACCGAGAAACAGCCTCGTACATTTGCAATAACTTCAATTCATTTTGACCATTACGAAAATGACAACATTTAGAAATGTCCTAGAGTCGCAAGACTAGGTGCATTGAAACCACCTCGGCCCGTAGAGACGGACCCCAACGTTTCTGTCCGATAGCTCATTCAAGGACCCCGTAGCAACGTCCGGATAATGTGGATTTTCAGCACCAATTAAGGTCGTTGCTCGGGCACCGAATGATTCGGGGTTGCCTCACATAGGCCTACACATAAAGTCAGAGCTGGATCTGCAGCTAGAACGTAACTACACGTTATACGTTTTTATTATGGTGTAATCTGAAGGCGCTGTGAATTATGGGCCTGCTCTGAAATATGTGATAGTTGGCTTCTAAACGAGTTGGAAAAAGTGGGTTTGGTGACAGAATGATATCTAATTGACTGATTGATGCTGACTTGCTGGTTGACTTTTGTACATTTGCAATATGCTTAAACAGTGATGTACCATCACCAAAATGACAGACTGAAATCAACACTAAAAATAGCATCATCATAGTGTCTAGGCCGTGCCGAGTTGAACGAGATGACCCGCTTGACCGTAGCTCGCTCTGAGCAAAGCAACCATGAAAAAAAGTAGGCCCAAAATTAAGCCTGGCCCTAGATTTCATTGGCTTTTGGGGGACAGCGAGAGAACCGTTAGGGTTAGAAGGACAATTCAACCACAGGAATGTTCCTAAGGTCCTCCCAACCTTGACCATGTGGCATTAACCCTTAACAGTAAAAACAGGGTTTTTTCATCTCACAGATTACAATGACATCTCTCCCCATAGGAATACATTGCCTATTCCCCTAAATTCAACCTGAAGCCTATGTAGGTTATGAATGCCTTATGAACCTGTCTTTGATGACAATCCATCAGGCCACTGTGAGGTCTACCTGTGTTGATTCTAAGCTTCCTGGAGCAACCGGAAATGGTTACATTTACCCTAAAGGCGTTTTGATGTACCAAACCTGCAGTTTGTGAAACTCACTGCATTCAACCCTGTGTAGATCCGTCAATTATTAACATAAATACTTTAAACTCAGGATTCTGTAAGAGCATACCCCAATCAAGATATGTGTTTACTTTTAGCTTCTTGTGCCAACCGGAAGTGCCTTAAAATGGTGTCATAGATGCTGTTCTGAAGGGTTATAAAGGTCAGATCTTTTCAAAACTTAATATGTGAGATTAGGCAACCCTCATGAACTGTAAATCAGTCATTTATCCCATCAGATTTCCAAGAAAAACTCACAAACACACACACAGCTAGGATGGAGTGACATGGTGTGGGTAAAAGTGGGTGTGGTGTCAGTTTGTATCAGTTTGGTGTCAGAATGATATCTAATTGACTGATGGATGGTGACTTTCTGGCTGACTTTTGTCCATTTGCAATATGTTTAAACAGTGATAAACCCTCACCAAAATGACATTCTGAAATCAACACCAACGAGCGATGGAGAGGAACCAGAATCACTGCCCGGCCATCCCGAGTTCATTGGGACAGTCAATTTCGCATTCCTGCAGTTTTTTTGAGCATGTCAAATTGGCCATTGAAACATATTGCAAATGGACAGCCGTGCGCCTGGTGATTGGAATGGGTTACCAGGATAACATTTTTATAATGGTTTAAAATGCCTTTAGGGGGTGCAAGGGGTCCACCAGTACGGGGCGCCCCTAGTCATTTTGGACATTTTACAATAAATCGTTAAAAAACAACAGAGTCTGACTTCTCTCATGTCAACATCGAGTGATGGAGAGGAACCACTAGCACTGCCCGGCCATCTCGAGTTCATCAGGCCAGCCAATTTTGCATTTCTGCATTCTTTTTGAGCATGTCAAATTCGTGATGGTAAATGCACATTGAAACATATTGCAAATGTACTGTACATTTGCAATGTGATTCAACAGTGAAAAAACATCACCAAATGGACATGATGAAATCAACACAACGAGCGATGGAGAGGAACCACAGTCACTGCCCGGCCATCCTGAGTTCATCCAGCCAGTCAATTTTGCATTTCTGCAGTATTTTTGAGCATGTCAAATTCGTGATGATAAATGCCCATTGAAACATATTGCAATTGGACAGCCGTGCACCTGGTGATTGGAATGGGTTGTCAGAAGCACATTTTTAAAATGGTTTTTAATGCCTTTAGGAGGGAGCAAGGGGTATACGGTTGGGTAGGGAGCACACCCCACTGGTGCCCATCCAATAGGGGCCGCCCCTGATCATTTTGGACGTTTTTCAAAAAATCTTTAAAAAACAACAGAGTCCCACTTCTCCCTCATCATACATGACAAATAGACCATCTAGGTTGATTCATGGCTTAACGTAGTATATCATTTGGGCAGTATAAATGCCATTTGGACATGGTTCACTGACTTTTGGGTTTGGAAACCGACTTCCTATGATCGTACATGGCAAATGGACAAACATCCTGATTTGGCACATTCAATACTTTCATATTGAATTTGGACATTTCTTATGGCATTTGGCAAAAAAAAGAAAAAAAAAGTGACTTTTGACATTGACTTTTGACTTCCTATGAAATCATATTGCAAATGGACAAAACTGCCTTATGGACAAGTAAAAAAATAAAAAAATAATGACAATAAAATATGACAAAAGTATGTTCATACAGTTCTTATACATGTATAATTGACAAAAAAATCGAAAGAATTTCGAAAAACAGTTCAGAAAGCACTTTTTTAAGGGGGTGATAAGTTTTTGCAAAAATTTTCATATTTTCAAAATTTTACTCTTGGGTCTTGACTTGTGTTACATTTGCAATAAGAAAATTCACGGTGGAGGGCGCTCGCCATCTATTGGATTTTGGCTGTGATTTGGCACATTCAATACATGTATAATTGACATGTATAATTGACCAAAAAATTATTGGACATTAAATTTGGACATTTCTTATGGCATTTGGCAAAAAAGAAAGAAAATAAAGTGACTTTTGACTTTGACTTTTGACTTCCTATGAAATCATATTGCAAATGGACAAAACATATGCCTTATGGACAAGCAAAAAAAAGTCAATAAAATATGACAAAAGTATGTTCATACAGTTCTTATGCATGTGTAATTGACCAAAAAATGAAAGAATTTCAAAAAATGGTCCAGAAAGCACTTTCTTAAGGGGGTGATAAGTTTTCGGGAAAAAAATCATATTTTCTCAATTTTACTCTTGAGTCTTGACTTGTGCTACATTTGCAATAAGAAAAAGTAACGGTGGAGCGCGCTCGCCATCTATTGGATTTTTGCTGTGTGACACTTGGAATTTGCCATATGACATTTGCAATATGTTTTGAATGAAACTGCGTCCAAATGAGTGGTATTGTACATCGTGTATATGTTTTGTACGGTGCCAATATGTTCCCATTCATTTTTGTCCATTTCATGGGGATCTTCCCTTACTGTATATAGCCATGTTATTACCTCGTACCCCTTCACATTGACTCAGTACTGGTACTCTCTGTATACAACCATGTTATTACTACTCCCTGTATACATCCATGTTATTACTACTCCCGTATATAGCCATGTTATTACTACTCTCTGTATACAGCCATGTTATTACTACTCCCTGTATATAGCTATGTTATTACTACTCCCTGTATATAGCCATGTTATTACTACTCCCTGTATATAGCCATGTTATTACTACTCCCTGTATACAGCCATGTTATTACTACTCCCTGTATACAGCAATGCTATTACTACTCCCTGCATACAGCCATGTTATTTTCCACTCCCTGTATATAGCCATGTTATTACTACTCCCTGTATACAAGCATGTTATTACTACTCCCTGTATATAGCCATGTTATTACTACTCCCTGCATATAGCCATGTTATTACTACTCCCTGTTTAAAGCCATGTTATTACTACTCCCTGTATATAGCCATTTATTACTACTCCCTGTATATAGCCATGTTATTACTACTCCCTGTATATAGCCATGTTATTACTTCTCCCTGTATAAAGCCATGTTATTACTACTCCCTGCATATAGCCATGTTATTTTCCACTCCCTGTATATAGCCATGTTATTTCTACTCCCTGTATATAGCCATGTTATTACTACTCCCTGTATATAGTCATGTTCTTTTCTACTCCCTGTATATAGCCATGTTATTTTCTACTCCCTGTATATAGCCATGTTATTACTACTCTCTGTATACAGCCATGTTATTACTACTCCCTGTATATAGCCATGTTATTACTACTCCCTGTATAAAGCCATGTTATTACTACTCCCTGTATATAGCCATGTTATTACTACTCCCTGTATATAGCCATGTTATTACTACTCCCTGTATACAGCCATTTATTACTACTCCCTGTATACAGCAATGCTATTACTACTCCCTGCATACAGCCATGTTATTTTCCACTCCCTGTATATAGCCATGTTATTACTACTCCCTGTATACAAGCATGTTATTACTACTCCCTGCATATAGCCATGTTATTACTACTCCCTGTATAAAGCCATGTTATTACTACTCCCTGTATATAGCCATTTATTACTACTCCCTGTATATAGCCATGTTATTACTACTCCCTGTATATAGCCATGTTATTACTACTCCCTGTATAAAGCCATGTTATTACTACTCCCTGCATATAGCCATGTTATTTTCCACTCCCTGTATATAGCCATGTTATTACTACACCCTGTATATAGCCATGTTATTACTACTCCCTGTATAAAGCCATGTTATTACTACTCCCTGTATATAGCCATGTTATTACTACTCCCTGTATATAGCCATGGTATTACTACTCCCTGTATATAGCCATGTTATTACTACTCCCTGTATATAGTCATGTTATTTTCTACTCCCTGTATATAGCCATGTTATTACTACTCCCTGTATATAGCCATGTTATTACTACTCCCTGTATATAGCCATGTTATTACTACTCCCTGTATATAGCCATGGTATTACTACTCCCTGTATATAGCCATGTTATTACTACTCCCTGTATATAGTCATGTTATTTTCTACTCCCTCTATATAGCCATGTTATTACTACTCCCTGTATATAGCCATGTTATTACTACTACCTGTATATAGCCATGTTATTTTCCACTCCCTGTATAAAGCCATGTTATTACTACTACCTGTATATAGCCATGTTATTACTACTCCCTGTATATAGCCATGTTATTACTACTCCCTGTATATAGCCATGTTATTACTACTCCCTGTATATAGTCATGTTATTTTCTACATTGTTATAGTTTTTCGTTATTCACTGTATTTATTCCCATAAGTAAGCCTTTCACTGTTAGTCTACACCTGTTGTTTACAAAGCATGTGAGAAATAAAATGTGATTTGATTTGATTTGATCATGTGAACGTAGGACGTTATAGTCATTGCTCTGCATGTCCTGTTCTGCTTGGAAAAGCCCCTGCTGCTTAAGTGGAACACAATCTCCCAAATCGAAGGAGCAGCTCTGCTCATCAGTGCGTAAGCCCCTTAAGTTTAACAGAACTTGTTCATGTCAGACCTATTTTTAGCAGCCATCCATCCACAAGCCATAATGCTCTGTCGTTTTGGGGAGAAAACTATCCCATTTGTTAGCCTCTGGGGCTGTATTTGTCATTCGTCTGTATGTCGTTGTTGATTCAGACTGGTGGTGGTTCAGTAGCCGATTCATTCCTGCTGCTTATTCAGGTTGAGTTCCATATGGCACCCTATTCCCTACATAGTGCACTACTTTTGACCAGAGCTATTGGGCATGGTCAAAAGTAGTGCACTACACAGACAGGCTGTTATTTCTCTGTTGTCCATGTCATAGAAGGCAGTGATTGAGTACTATGAGAACTGTACTCTGTGGAAACTAGCAGGGAATGGAAGGGCTTTCCTCCCTCCACACGCGATGATGATTGATACATATTTTTCTCGGGGCGGGAGTCTTCACTCAGTGTGTTAATGATGGGGACATGTTGAGGAGAGTTGGAGAGTTGGTGACTTCAGTGAGCAAAACCTTCCACTGCCTCTATGTGCTTTCCTGACTGCCTGGCTGCTGCTGCTATTCAGTCAGTATACTATCACTATTCAGTGTTAGTGGATTGGGCTTTCAATCTTAAGTGACTGAGGGTTTTCAGTTAAAAGGGAGCTTTTGTTACCTTCATATGGTATTTATTTGATTAATAAATAGTCACATTTGCTGAAAGAAACATGGAATCACACACACTCTTGGGATGTTACGCAATGTAATTTCTTGTATATTCCAAGGTCCCAACTTAATCTCTGGTCTCCACACAGTAGCTTTAAAGACACGTGGTGGTATGGTTGACTATGGGCTAATTTGTGAGTACACGCAGTATGGAAATATACAGTATAACATGTGATGGGATGAAACATAAGTGTAATGTAAAGGAGAAAGAGTGTGTTGCCTGATTGACCCCTGGTCTGTAAGAACTCCCATAGGGCCCTCTGTGTGTGGAAAGAGTTGTGTGTGGAGAGAGTTGTGTGTGTGTGTGTGTGTGTGTGTGTGTGTGTGTGTGTGCGCCTGTCTCTTGAGGTCTGTCTCACTCCCCTGCCCTGGTTCAAAGGGCTAGAGATGGTCTACTGTGCTTCAGTCTAATCCAATCAACACACGTTTAACCATTACGTTCTCAACAGAACCATGTTATCAAGCACCAGCTGATTAACCCTGCATATACTCATAGGCATAACTAGTTATCAGATCAACCCTCTAGCCATGCTTTGTGTTCACAACTAAGGCCTAGTGATTCACTGAACCAGTGTCTTTTTAAAGTCCCCTTGGTTCTCAGCCAAAATGAACAAACCCAACCTTCCCACTCCTCCATCTCTGCTGAATAAACACACCTACCTGTCCTTGTCCACTGTATTGAAAAACACTCAGTGACTAAGAAAACCTGACAATCACCTCCTTCACTGTGCTGTTCCAGAGCCATCTATCTGTCAACACAGCCTTCTAGAAGAGTTGTTGCCATGACAGAGCTGTGGGCCAGGTGAAGTGTCAGGGGCCTTTTCTCAGTCAGCCAATGGCTTTTACACAGGACAGGTTGTCACCGATCAATGAGTGGGTGGATGGTTTAAAGAGGCCTCAAGGTTTATTCATAACTGTGTACAGTCTACATGTGTAATGATACCACAATCAAATCTATGAGATGTTCTCAAATAGAAACTAGCTTATGATCTAGTTGAAAACATTAGTATGACTCCATCATGTCCTCTACTTCCTGTCCACCACTTTGATTTTCGGCCCCTTATCCATTATTATAATAGTGATCTAAATGCTGTCTCTGTATCTATGTGATAAGGAATTACATATTGTGCTTCACACCCATCCAGTTGTTTAAGTTTTTTGAAAGTTTTTTTAAAATATGACCCACACACAGGTGTTGGGTGTAAATGTAAATGTAAATGTCACGTCTCAATCACTACCAATGTCGCTGATTAAATCTTGACCCACCCATCAACATGCTGCCTCTCCGACGTCGGTGATGATCCAAGTCTCTCAGTGTTGTAACAGGAGAAAGCCATCTGTAAATACGTGTTCAAAGCAACATCCTTTCATCTTAGATGTCAAACATTTGGCAGAGCATCAGTGTGAGTAACCCAATGAGCTATCAGCAATAAAGGGGATACAAGGCGCTCAAGCATAAAATCACTCAGTGCCTGTCATGATTGAAAAGGTCAAATCTTTTCTATCCTGAATTATTTTCCTTAGCATTGCACTTCTCTCTTTCTTTCTACCCCTCTCTCTTAGTCTTTCTCTCTACCCCCCTCCCTTTCTCTCTCTCTTTCTCTCTCTCTCTCTCTCTCGCTCTCTCCCTCAATTCAATTTCGTTTCAATTTAAGGGCTTTATTGGCAAGTGGAATAGATAATAAACAAAAGTGAAATAAACAATAAAAACATTTACAGTAAACATTACACTCACAAAAGTTCCAAAAGAAAAAAGACATTACAAATGTCATATTATGTGGAAATAGTTAAAGTACAAAAGGGAAAAGAAATAAACATAAAAATGGTGTTTGTTCTTCACTGGTTGCCATTTTCTTGTGGCAACAGGTCACAAATCTTGCTGCTGTGATGGCACACTGTGATATTTCACCCAATAGACATGGGAGTTTATCAAAATTGGGTTTGTTTTCGAATTCATTGTGAAATCTGGGGGAAATATGTGTCTCTAATATGGAAATACATTTGGCAGGAGGTGAGGAAGTGCAGCTCAGTTTCCACCTCATTTTGTGGGCTACGTGCACATAGCCTGTCTTCTCTTGATGTCACGTTCTGACCAGTAAAGGGGTTATTTGTTATTGTAGTTTGGTCAGGACGTGGCAGGGGGGTATTTGTTTTATGTGGTTCGGGGTTTGTTAGTATATGTGTTTATGTAGAGGGGTGTTTGGTTAGAGTTTTCCGGGGTTTTTGGGTTATGTTCTATATTTCTTATTTCTATGCTCTGTCTATGTTGTGTATTTCTTTGTTGGCCTGGTATGGCTCTTAATCAGGAACAGCTGTACATCGTTGTTGCTGATTGAGAGTCATACTTAGGTAGCCAGTTTTCACCTGTCCCTTTGTGGGAAGTTGTTGTTGCATAGCTGTGTGTAGCCTGCAATACTGTTCGTTTGATCGTTTTCTTGTTTTGTTTCGTATGTGTTCAAATAAAGTTAAGATGAGCACTCAACCTGCTGCTCCTTTGTCCATTACGTACGATGACCTTTACACTTGAGGGCAGGTCTGCCTACAGCGGCCTTTCTCAATAGCAAGGCTATGCTCACTGAGTCTGTACATAGTCTAAGCATTCCTTAAGTTTGGGTCAGTCACAGTGGTCAGGTATTCTGCCACAGTGTACTCTGTTTAGGGCCAAATTGCATTCTAGTTTGCTCTGTTTTTTTGTTAATTACTTGACAAATTGGAAATAATGATCTTTTTTGTTTTCTCATGATTTGGTTGGGTCTAATTGTGTTGCTGTCCTGGGGCTCTTTGGGGTCTGTTTGTGAACAGAGCCCCAGGACAAGCTTGCTTAGGGGACACTTCTCCAGGTTAATCTCTCTGTAGGCGAGGGCTTTGTTATGGAAGGTTTGGGACTTGCCTCCTTTTAGGTGGTTATAAACTCAGCAAAAAAAGAACTGTCCCTTTTTCAGGACCCTGTCTGTCAAAGATCATTTGTAAAAATCCAAATAACTTCACAGATCTTCATTGTAAAGGGTTTAAACACTGTTTCCCATGCTTGTTCAATGAGCCATAAACAATTAATGAACATTCACCTGTGGAACGACCGTTAAGACACTAACAGCCTACAGACGGTAGGCAATTAAGGTCACAGTTATGAAAACTTAGGACACTAAAGAGGCCTTTCTACTGACTCTAAAAAACACCAATAGAAAGATGCACAGGGTCCCTGCTCATCTGCGTGAACGTGCCTTTGGCATGCTGCAAGGAGGCATGAGGACAACAGATGTGGCCAGGGCAATAAATTGCAATGTTCGTGCTGTGAGATGCCTAAGACAGCGCTACAGGGACATCCGAACATCACACCTGCGGGACAGGTACAGGATGGTAACAACTGCCTGAGTTACACCAGGAACGCACAATCCCTCCATCAGTGCTCAGATTGTCCGCAATAGGCTGAGAGAGGCTGGACTGAGGGCTTGTAGGCCTGTTGTAAGGCAGGTCCTCACCAGACATCACTGGCAACAACGTCGCCTATGGGCACAAACCCACCGTCGCTAGACCAGACAGGACTGGCAAAGTGCTCTTCACTGACGAATCGGGGGTGATGGTCGTATTCATGTTTATCATCAAAGGAATGAGCGTTACACCGAGTCCTGTACTCTGGAGCGGGATCGATTTGGAGGTGGAGGGTCCGTCATGGTCTGGGGCGGTGTGTCACGGCATCATCGGACTGAGCTTGTTGTCATTGCAGGCAATCTCAACGCTGTGTATTAAAGGGAAGACATCCTCCTCCCTCACGTGGTACCCTTCCTGCAGGCTCATCCTGACATGACCCTCCAGCATGACAATGCCACTAGCTATACTGCTCGTTCTGTGCGTGATTTCCTGCAAGACAGGAATGTTAGTGTTCTGCCATGGCCAGCGAAGAGCCCAGATCTCAATCTCAATGAACACATCTGGGACCTGTTGGATCGGAGGGTGAGGGCTAGGGACATTCCCCCCAGAAATGTCCGGGAATTTGCAGGTGCCTTGGTGAAAGAGTGGGGTAACATCTCACAGCAAGAACTGGCAAATCTGGTGCAGTCCATGAGGAGGAGATGCACTGCAGTACTTAATGCAGCTGGTGGCCACACCAGATACTGGCTGTTACTTTTGATTTTGACCCCCTGTTTGTTCAGGGACACATTATTCTATTTCTGTTAGTCACATGTCTGTGGACCTTGTTCAGTTTATGTCTCAGTTGTTGAATCTTGTTATGTTCATACAAATATTTACACATGTTAAGTTTGCTGACAATAAAAGCAGTTGACAGTGAGAGGATGTTTCTTTTTTGCTGAGTTTAGAATTTAACAGCTCTTTTCTGGATTTTGATCATTAGTGGGTATCGGCCTAATTCTGCTCTGCATGCATTATTTGGTGCTATGCATAGTACACAGAGGACATCTTTGCAGAATTCTGCATGCAGAGTCTCAATTTGGTGTTTGTCTAATTTTGTGAATTCTTGGTTGGTGAGTGGACCCCAGACCTCACAACCATGAAGGGCAATGCTTTCTATAACTGATTGTGTTAAATGCGGAAGACACATTTCAGTTGAATGCTTTGTTGAACAACTGATTAGGTATCCGCCTTTCCTTTCACTTTCAAGTATTTTTAGCCAGATCTTAATTGATATGTCAAATTCTATGTTCCTTTTGATGGCATAAAAGGCCCTTCTTGCCTTGTCTCTCAGATCGTTCACAGCCTTGTGGAAGTTACCTGTGGCGCTGATGTTTAGACCGAGGTATGTCTAGTTTTTTGTGTGCTCTAGGGCAACGGTGTCTCAATGGAATTTGTATTTGTGGTCCTGGCAACTGGACCTTTTTTGGAACAGAATTATTTTTGTCTTACTGAGATTTACTGTCAGGGCCCAGGACTGACAGAATCTGTGCAGAAGATCTAGGTGCTGCTGTATGCCCTTGGTTGGGGACAGAAGCACCAGATCATCAGCAAACAGTAGACATTTAACTTCAGATTCTAGTAGGGTGAGGCCGGGTGCTGCAGACTGTTCTAGTGCCCTCGCCAATTCGTTGATATATATGTTGAAGAGGGTGGGGCTTAAGCTGCATCCCTGTCTGACCCCAGGGCCCTGTGGAACGAAATGTGTGTGTTTATTGACAATTTTAACTGCACACTTGTTTGTGTATATGGATTTTATAATGTCGTATGTTTTTCCCCCAACACCACTTTCCATACATTTGTATAGCAGACCCTCATGCCAAATTGAGTCAAAAGCTTTTTGAAATCAACAAAGCCTGAGAAGACTTTGCCTTTATTTTGATTTGTTTCTTTGTCAATTAGGGTTTGTCATACAGTAATTTGTTAAAAGCCAATTTGACATTTGCTCAGTACATTGCTTTCACTGAAGAAATGTACGAGTCTGCTGTTAATGATATTGCAGAGGATTTTCCCAAGGTTGCTGTTGATGCATATCCCACAGTAGTTATTGGGGTCAAATTTGTCTCCACTTTTGTCAATTGGGTGATCAGTCCTTGGTTCCAAATATTAGGTTAGATGCCAGAGCTAAGGATGATGTTAAAGAGTTTAAGTATAGCCAATTTGAATTTGTGGTCTGTATATTTTATCATTTCATTTAGGATACCATCAACACCACAGGCCTTTCTGGGTTGGAAGGTTTGTATTTTGTCCTGTAGTGTCATTGTCGTGTGTGTAGGTGGCAGGGAAGTCAGGCGCAGGAGAAACCAACTTAGTGTAACTGGAGTAGTTTAATTATTATAAAACAAACTCCAAGAAACCAACGTACATAAAAATAAACATGGGTAAACATACCCGTCGCACACCTATACTAAATACACCAACACATAACCACAAACAATCTCCGACAAGGACATGAGGGGAAACAGAGGGTTAAATACACAGCATGTAATTAATGGGATTGGAACCAGGTGTGTAGGAAGACAAGACAAAACCAATGGAAAATGAAAAATGGATCAATGATGGCTAGAAGACTGGTGACGTCGACCACCGAGCACCACCCGAACAAGGAGGGGCATCGACTTCGGCAGAAGTCGTGACATGTAGTTCATTCAATGTAATTGGAGAATCCAGTGTGTTCTGATAGTCTTTAATAGTTGATTCTAAGATTAGTATTTGATTATGTATACATTTTTGCTGTTTGTTCTTTGTTATAGGGTCAAAAATATTGGAGAAGTGGTTTATCCATACATCTCTATTTTGGATAGATAACTCTTTATGTTGTTGTTTGTTTAGTGTTTTCCAATTTTCACAGAAGTGGTTAGAGTCTATGGATTCTTCAATTACATTGAGCTGATTTCTGACGTGCTGTTCCTTCTTTTTCCGTAGTGTATTTCTGTATTTCCATAGTGAAGGCGTAGGCTCAGGTTTTCTGGGTCTCTATGTTTTTGGTTGGGCAGGTTTCTCAATTTCTTTCTTAGGTTTTTGTATTCTTTATTAAACCATTTGTCATTGTTGTTAATTTTCTTAGGTTTTCTGTTTGACATTTTTTTTAGATTTGAAAGAGAAGCTGAGAGGTCAAATAAAGGTTTTAGGTTTTCTGCTGCCAAGTTTACATCTTCACTATTACAGTGAAACGTTTTGTCTATGAAGTTTTCTAAAAGGTATTGAATTTGTTGTTGACTAATAGTTTTTTGGTAGGTTTCCACACTACTCTCCTTCCATCTATAGCATTTGTTAATATTATTTAGTTCCTTTGGCTTTGATGCCTCATGATTGAGTATTGGTCTGTACAAGTAGATCTGTGATTTTGCTGTGATCTGATTTGCTGATTTGCTGTGGGCTGACTGTGAACGCTCTGAGAGAGTCTGGTTTGAGGTCAGTGATAAAGTAGTCTACGGTACTACTGCCAAGAGATGAGCTATAGGTGTACCTACCATAGGAGTCCCCTCGAAGCCTACCGTTGACTCTGTACACCCAGCGTGCGACAGAGCTGCAGGAGTTGTGACCCGTTTTTGTTGGTTATGTTGTCGTAGTTGTGTCTAAGGGGCATCTCTCTCTCTCTCTCTCTCTCTCTCTCTCTCTCTCTCTCTTTCTCTCCACTTCACATCACTCCACACCAGGGATCTCCGTTCCCAAAGCCAGTGACACGAACGGATCCTCTAGCTCTCCTCTCCGGGTTTCAAATAGCCTTTTCCCTGTGTCTAATGTTTTGTCATCCGGTACAGTGATATTATGTGAATTACCCTGCCTACGCTGATGCTGGAGAGGTGCCTTGTGGGTGATTCATCACCTGCTTGGTCGAGCGGTTGGTTCCTCTCGGTCTGACATGCAGAGAGAGAGTCTGCTGCAGGGGGGTTAATTGAGGGCGATTAAGGTGATTCATACGTTTGTTTGAAATGAAAACACAAGACAGAACGGCTTGTGTTACAGCCCAAATATTTTTGGGAAAAAACCGTCAGCGTGGGTGTAGTGGAGTAAAGGGAGGGGGCTGAGGGGGTAAAGGGAGGGGGCTGAGGGGGTAGTGACAAATGTGATCAGGTTGTGTGTGAGTAAGTGTGGCAGGCAGGTAGGCCTGATGGGGATGGTGTGTGGAAACGGAGCCCTGTGCTGTGTGCACTGAGGGGGAAAGAGTAATATTGACACGAAGCTAGCTGGTTATAAAGAGCTCTTGTTTCTATTCCACTATCCAATCTCCTGATTGTCTCTGGGAGACCAACGGCTCAGTTTAGCCTTGCCGTGACTTCTGTGACTGTTCGACAATAGTGTCTGTGTGTATCTGTGTGTATCTGTGTGTGTCTGTGTGTATCTGTGTGTGTCTGTGTGTGTCTGTGTGTAACAATTATTCCAAGATGGCGTAGCAGTGCAGACGTGTTTGTCATTGTGTAAAAAAAAAATTTTAGTCTTTTTTTGTATATATTTCAATATATTTCAATCTCTTTTTCCATTTTTAAATTAAATATACCTTCCGGCAACCCGCCTCACCCAATGTGATGCGGATCTGCTATTTTTAGACCTTATAGCTAGAACCTCCATCAGCAGCTAGCCATAAGATGCTAACCAGCTAATTAGCTACTAGCTATTTAGTCATTGTTAGCCACTGCTAGCGGATTTTACCTTTTGCTCAGATACCATCCGCTTTTAGCCTGGATAATACCCGCCAGTCTGCACAGCGCGATATCAAACCTGAGCATACCGGACTGCTTTTCTCCACTACATCACAATATTCCTGCCGTAAGCTCCCGGCCTGCTCAGTGGACCTTATGATAATTCGGCTACACATCTGATGCCTCCCGGACTCTTCACTAACAGGACTAGAAGCCACTACATCACCAGATTCCTGCCGTAAGCTCTGGACCTTTGCATCGGATCATTGTGTCCTCCTCCCAGAGTGCTAAGAGCCTTGGCGTGACCCTGGACAACACCCTGTCGTTCTCTGCTAACATCAAGGCGGTGACCCGATCCTGTAGGTTCATGCTCTACAACATTCGCAGAGTACGGCCCTGCCTTACACAGGAAGCGGCGCTGGTCCTAATCCAGGCACTTGTCATCTCCCGTCTGGATTACTGCAACTCGCTGTTGGCGGGGCTCCCTGCCTGTGCCATTAAACCCCTACAACTCATCCAGAACGCCGCAGCCCGTCTGGTGTTCAACCTTCCCAAGTTCTCTCACGTCAACCCGCTCCTCCGCACACTCCACTGGCTTCCAGTTGAAGCTCGCATCTGCTACAAGACCATGGTGCTTGCCTATGGAGCTGTGAGGGGAACGGCACCTCCGTACCTTCAGGCTCTGATCAGTCCCTACACCCAAAGAAGGGCACTGCGTTCATCCACCTCTGGCCTGCTCGCCTCCCTACCTCTGCGGAAGCACAGTTCCCGCTCAGCCCAGTCAAAACTGTTCGCTGCTCTGGCACCCCAATGGTGGAACAAGCTCCCTCACGACGCCAGGACAGCGGAGTCAATCACCACCTTCCGGAGACATCTGAACCCCCAACTCTTTAAGGAATACCTGGGATAGGATAAAGTAATCCTTCTAACCCCCCCCAAAAAAAGATATAGATGTACTATTGTAAAGTGGTTGTTCCACTGGATATCATAAGGTGAATGCACCAATTTGTAAGTCACTCTGGATAAGAGCGTCTGCTAAATTACGTAAATGTAAATGTAAATGTTGACTTTTGTAACCGTAAAAGCCTTGGTTTAATGCATGTTAACATCAGAAGCCTCCTCCCTAAGTTTGTTTTACTCACTGCTTTAGCACACTCCGCCAACCCTGATGTCCTTGCCATGTCTGAATCCTGGCTTAGGAAGGTCACCAAAAATGTAGATATTTCCATCCCCAACTACAACATTTTCCGTCAAGATAGAACTGCCAAAGGGGGAGGAGTTGCAATCTACTGCAGAGATAGCCTGCAAAGTTCTGTCATACTTTCCAGGTCTATGCCCAAACAGTTCGAGCTTCTATTATTAAAAATTAATCTCTCCAGAAATAAGTCTCTCACTGTTGCTGCCTGTTATAGACCCCCCTCAGCTCCCAGCTGTGCCCTGGACACCATATGTGTATTGATTGCCCCCATCTATCTTAAGAGTTTGTTCTGCTAGGTGACCTAAACTGGGACATGCTTAACACCCTGGCCGTCCTACAATTTAAGATAGATTCCCTCAATCTCACCAAATTATCAAGGAATCCACTAGGTACAACCCTGAATCCGTAAACAGTGGCACCCTCATAGATATTATCCTGACCAACTTGCCCTCCAAATACACCTCTGCTGTTTTCAATCAGGATGTCAGCGATCACTGCCTCACTGTTTGCATTCGTTATTGGTCCGCGGTCAAACGACCACCCCTCATCACGGTCAAACGAACCCTAAAACACTTCAGTGAACAGGCCTTTCTAATCGACCTGGCCCGGGTATCCTGGAAGGATATTGACCTCATCCCGTCAGTAGAGGATGCCTGGTTGTTCTTTAAAAATAATTTCCTCACCATCTTAAATAAGCATGCCCCTTTCAAAAAATGTAGAACTAAGTACAGATATAGCCCTTGGTTCACTCCAGACCTGACTGCCCCCTGACTGCCCAGCAAAAAAACATCCTGTGGCGTACTGCACTAGCATCGGATAGTCCCTGCGATATGCAACTTTTCAGGGAAGTTAGGAACCAATACACACAGTATCGTCCAAGATTCCTAAAGATTGGAAAGCTGCCGCGGTCATCCCCCTCTTCAAAGGGGGTGACACTCTAGACCCAAACTGTTACAGACCTATATCCATCCTGCCCTGCCTTTCCAAAGTCTTCGAAAGTCAAGTTAACAAACAGATCACTGACCATTTTGAATCCCACCGTACCTTCTCCACTGTGCAATCCGGTTTTCCGAGCTGGTCATGGGTGCACCTCAGCCACGCTCAAGGTACTAAACAATATCATAACCGCCATTGATAAAAGACAGTACTGTGCAGCCATCTTCATTGACCTGGCCAAAGCTTTCGACTCTGTCAATCACCGTATTCTTATCGGCAGACTCAACAGCCTTGGTTTCTCAAATGACTGCCTCGCCTGGTTCACCAACTACTTCTCAGATAGAGTTCAGTGTGTCAAATCGGAGGGCATGTTGTCCAGACCTCTGGCAGTCTCTATGGGGTACCACAGGGTTCAATTCTCGGGCCGATGCTTTTCTCTGTATACATTAACGATGTCGCCCTTGCTGCAGGTGATTCCTTGATCCACCTCTATGCAGACCGCACCATTCTGTATACATCTGGCCCTTCTTTGGACACTGTGTTAACAAACCTCCAAACGAGCTTCAATGCCATACAACACTCCTTCTGTGGCCTCCAACTGCTCTTAAACGCTAGTAAAACTAAATGCATGCTCTTCAACCGTTCACTGCCCGCACCCGCCCGCCCGACTAGCATCACTACTCTGGACGGTTCTGACTTAGAATATGTGGACAACTACAAATACCTACGTGTCTGGCTAGACTGTAAACTCTCCTTCCATACTCATATTAAGCATCTCCAATCCCAAATGAAACCTATTTCGCAGCAAAGCCTCCTTCACTGACACTGCCAAACATTCTCTTGTAAAACTGACTATCCTACCGATCCTCGACTTCGGCGATGTAATTTACAAAATAGCCTCCAACACTCTACTCAGCAAACTGGATGCAGTCTATCACAGTGCCATTCGTTTTGTCACCAAAGCCCCATATACCACCCACAACTACGACCTGTATGCTCTCGTCGGCTGGCCCTCGCTACATATTCGTCGCCAGACCCACTGGCTCCAGGCCATCTACAAGTCTTGCTAGGTAAAGCTCCGCCTTGTCTCAGCTCACTGGTCACCATAACAACACCCACCCGTAGCACTCGCTCCAGCAGGTACAGTTGAGGTCGGAAGTTTACATACACAAATTAATACATACCATACAAAACGTAACATATTACTATGTTACATTTAATCCAGGTTGGCTAAATATACAGTTGAAGTTGTAAGTTTACATACACTTAGGTTGGAGTCATTAAAACTCATTTTTCAACCACTCCACAAATATCTTGTTAACAAACTATAGTTTTGGCAAGTCAGTTAGGACATCTACTTTGTGCATGACAAGTAATTTTTCCAACAATTGTTTAGACAGATTATTTCACTTATGATTCACTGTATCACAATTCCAGTGGGTCAGAAGTTTACATACACTAAGTTGACTGTGCCTTTAAACAACTTGGAAAATTCCAGAAAATGATGTCATGGCTTTAGAAGCTTCTGATAGGCTAATTGACATAATTTGAGTCAATTGGAGGTGTACCTGTGGATGTATTTCAAGGCCTACCTTGAAACTCAGTGCCTCTTTGCTTGACATCATGGGAAATTCAAAAGAAATCAGCCAAGACCTCAGAAAATAAATTGTAGACCTCCACAAGTCTGGTTCATCCTTGGGAGCAATTTCCAAATGCCTGAAGGTACCACGTTTATCTGTACAAACAATAGTACGCAAGTATAAACACCATGGGACCACGCAGCCGTCATACCGCTCAGGAAGGAGACGCGTTCTGTCTCTTGGAGATGAACGTACTTTGGTGCGAAAAGTGCAAATCAATCCCAGAACAACAGCAAAGGACCTTGTGAAGATGCTGGAGGAAACAGGTACAAAGTATCTATATCCACAGTAAAATGAGTCCTATGTCGACATAACCTGAAAGGCAAGGAAGAAGCCACTGCTCCAGCATTACCATAAAAAAGCCAGACTACGGTTTGCAACTGCACATGGGGACAAAGATCATACTTTTAGGAAAAATGTCCTCTTCTCTGATGAAACAAAAATAGAACTGTTTGGCCATAATGACCATCATTATGTTTGGAGGAAAATGGGGGAGGCTTGCAAGCCGAAGAACACCATCCCAACCGTGAAGCACAGGGGTGGCAATATCATGTTGTGGGGGTGCTTTGCTGCAGGAGGGACTGGTGCACTTCACAAAATAGATGGCTTCACGAGGAAGGAGAATTATGTGGATATATTGCAGCAACATCTCAAGACATCAGTCAAGAAGTTAAAGCTTGGTCGCAAATGGGTCTTCCAAATGGACAATGACCCCAAGCATACTTCCAAAGTTGTGGCAAAATGGCTTAAGGACAACAAAGTCAAGGTATTGGAGTGGCCATCACAAAGCCCTAACCTCAATCCCATAGAAAACTTGTGGGCAGAACTGAAAAAACATGTGCGAGCAAGGAGGCCTACAAAGCTGACTCAGTTACACCAGCTCTGTCAGGAGGAATGGGCCAAAATTCACCCAACTTATTGTGGGAAGCTTGTGGAAGGCTACCTGAAATGTTTGACCCAAGTTAAACAATTTAAAGGCAATGCTACCAAATACTAATTGAGTGTATGTAAACTTCTGATCCACTGGGAATGTGATGAAGGAAATAAAAGCTGAAATCAATCATTCTCTGTACTATTATTCTGACATTTCACAATCTTAAAATAAAGTGGTGATTCTAACTGACCTAAGAATTTTTACTAGGATTAAATGTCAGGAATTGTGAAAAACTGAGTTTAAATATATTTGTCTAAGGTGTATGTGAACTTCCGACTTCAACTGTAAATCTCACTGGTCATCCCCAAAACCAACACCTGCTTTGGCCTCCTTTCCTTCCAGTTGTCTGCTGCCATTGACTTGAACGAATTGCAAAAATTGCTGAAGTTGGAGACTTATATCTCCTTCACTAACTTTAAGTATCAGCTATCTGAGCAGCTCACCGATCTGTAAATAGCCCACCAATCTACTACCTACCTCATCCCCATATTGTTTTTATTTGCTTTTTTTGCTCTTTTGCACATCAGTATTTCTACTTGCCCATCATCACCTGCACATCTATCACTACAGTGTTAATTTGCTAAATTGTAATTACTTCGCTTCTATTGCCTATTTATTGCCTTACCTCCTTACTCCATTTGCACACACTGTACATGGATTTTTATTTTGTTATTCACTGTACTTTTGTTTATCCCATGTGTAACTCTGTGTTGTTTGTGTCACACTGCTTTGCTTTATCTTGGCCAGGTCACAGTTGTAAATGAGAACTTGTTCTCAACTGGCTTACCGGGTTAAATAAAGATGAAAAATATTTTTTTTTAAAGAATCTCTGTGTGTCTGTGTGTCTGTGTATCTGTGTGTGTCTGTGTGTCTGTGTGTATCTGTGTGTATCTCTGTGTGTGTCTGTGTATCTGTGTGTGTCTGTGTGTATCTGTGTGTATCTGTGTGTGTCTGTGTGTCTGTGTGTGTCTGTGTGTCTGTGTATCTGTGTGTGTCTGTGTGTCTGTGTGTATCTGTGTGTGTCTGTGTATCTGTGTGTGTCTGTGTGTGTCTGTGTATCTGTGTGTGTCTGTGTGTATCTGTGTGTATCTGTGTGTATCTGTGTGTGTCTGTGTGTGTCTGTGTATCTGTGTGTATCTGTGTGTATCTGTGTGTGTCTGTGTATCTGCGTGTGTCTGTGTGTATCTGTGTGTTTCTGTGTGTGTCTGTGTGTATCTGTGGGTGTTGTTTTGCATCTGTGTGTGTCTGATCAGAGGGTGTGTTTTATGGAGTAAGTATGTCTTAAAAAGTGTGTGTAGCTGTGTGCTTTTATCTGTAGTGTGTGTATCTGTGTGAATCTACGAGAGTGTGTGTTGTCTTTTTGTCTTACTTGAGAGTGTGTGTTTGAGATTGCTTGTGTGCATGTGTGCGCACGTGCGTGCGCGTGTTTGTGTGGGCGTTCACGCTTGTCCACACAGCCAGTGCAGTGTGAAAGTACCAGTGGAAACCCTGAAGTCATGTCTAATACTGCTCATCTGAATCAAATAGGCTACTGCCTTTTTCCACAGTCACCGTCACATGGACGGGAGGCAGTCAATACGGTTGCATACTAACAGATAATATTACATTTACCTTCAGAGCGTTAAATCCATTATTTTTTCCATTTAAGTAAATGAAGTGTCAGTGGAAGACTTTCAGATTCATGGCTATATTTACCCATCGTGAATGTATCCGTGTTTATTAAATGTTGTATTACGCTGCTTTGCTCAGGCCTGCAGTGAACCCTGTTAGAAATCTGTTCATGCAATATCATTACAAGTAACCATATACTAGGTGTAGAGCGGTGGAGGCTGCTGAGCGGACAACGGCTCATAATAAGTGCCGGAACATAGCGAATGGAATGGAAGCAAACACCTGGAAACCATGGAAACCATGTGTTTGATGTATTTGATACCATCCCTCTGATTCCGCTCCAGTCATTACCACCAGCCCGTTCTCCCCAATTAAGATGCCACCAACCTCCTGTGGTATTGAGTGATATATTAATCCCTGTCTATATGTACATGTCTACCTCTAGTACTCCAGTATCCCTGCACAATGTACATGTGGTACTGGCACTGACCTGTATATAGCATCATTTCTTATTTCTTGTTTTATACATTTTATTTTATTAGTTATACTATTTTGATATTGAATACTGCACTGTTAGGTAGGGCTTGCAAGCTAAGCGTTTCACTGTTCGTGTGCATGTGACAAATAAAATGTGGAACTTAAAAATATATGGAATAATTGATGTTGAATGTGGTCAGTCAGTTGGAGCATAGAGAATGAGTGTGTTTCTCTAGATCTATAGGCTTGAATCAATATGGATCTAGCTACTCATAGGCCCATGAAGGTTATCTGTCAAAACATAGACTTACCATCAAATTAGAGGAACAATTTCATTTCAAAGAGAAATCAGCCTAGCTCTGTGTGACACACTATGAGCATCAGTTAAAGCTTCATTCACCTTATCATCCGGTTTATCTAACGGCAGTCAGAATAGACGACTGGAAAAGGGAGGCCTGTTTGATCTCTGTGAATGATTCTAACACATGCTGCACAGAAACCCGAGGCGCATAATAACAGCCTTTTATTGGCACTATATTGTCACAGCTATTAGAGTAACTTATATTTCAGACTGTAACCCCTGCCTAGTTTTCCTCTCTCTCTCTCTGCTGGTGTTCTCTGTGAGTGGAGGTTAGTTCTCTCTCTCTCTCTGCTGGTGTTCTCTGTGAGTGGAGGTTAGTTTTCCTCTCTCTCTCTCTGCTGGTGTTCTCTGTGAGTGGAGGTTAGTTTTCCTCTCTCTCTCTCTGCTGGTGTTCTCTGTGAGTGGAGGTTAGTTTTCCTCTCTCTCTCTGCTGGTGTTCTCTGTGAGCGGAGGTTAGTGCTCCTCTCTCTCTCTCTGCTGGTGTTCTCTGTGAGTGGAGGTTAGTTTTCCTCTCTCTCTCTCTCTGCTGGTGTTCTCTGTGAGTGGAGGTTAGTTTTCCTCTCTCTCTCTGCTGGTGTTCTCTGTGAGTGGAGGTTAGTTTTCCTCTCTCTCTCTGCTGGTGTTCTCTGTGAGTGGAGGTTAGTTTTCCTCTCTCTCTCTCTCTGCTGGTGTTCTCTGTGAGTGGAGGTTAGTTTTCCTCTCTCTCTCTGCTGGTGTTCTCTGTGAGTGGAGGTTAGTTCTCCTCTCTCTCTCTCTGCTGGTGTTCTCTGTGAGTGGAGGTTAGTTTTCCTCTCTCTCTCTCTGCTGGTGTTCTCTGTGAGTGGAGGTTAGTTTTCCTCTCTCTCTCTCTGCTGGTGTTCTCTGTGAGTGGGGGTTAGTTTTCCTCTCTCTCTCTCTGCTGGTGTTCTCTGTGAGTGGAGGTTAGTTTTCCTCTCTCTCTCTCTGCTGGTGTTCTCTGTGAGTGGAGGTTAGTTTTCCTCTCTCTCTCTCTGCTGGTGTTCTCTGTGAGTGGAGGTTAGTTTTCCTCTCTCTCTCTCTGCTGGTGTTCTCTGTGAGTGGAGGTTAGTTTTCCTCTCTCTCTCTCTCTGCTGGTGTTCTCTGTGAGTGGAGGTTAGTTTTCCTCTCTCTCTCTGCTGGTGTTCTCTGTGAGTGGAGGTTAGTTCTCCTCTCTCTCTCTCTGCTGGTGTTCTCTGTGAGTGGAGGTTAGTTTTCCTCTCTCTCTCTCTGCTGGTGTTCTCTGTGAGTGGAGGTTAGTTTTCCTCTCTCTCTCTCTCTGCTGGTGTTCTCTGTGAGTGGAGGTTAGTTTTCCTCTCTCTCTCTGCTGGTGTTCTCTGTGAGTGGAGGTTAGTTTTCCTCTCTCTCTCTCTCTGCTGGTGTTCTCTGTGAGTGGAGGTTAGTTTTCCTCTCTCTCTCTGCTGGTGTTCTCTGTGAGTGGAGGTTAGTTTTCCTCTCTCTCTCTGCTGGTGTTCTCTGTGAGTGGAGGTTAGTTTTCCTCTCTCTCTCTGCTGGTGTTCTCTGTGAGTGGAGGTTAGTTTTCCTCTCTCTCTCTGCTGGTGTTCTCTGTGAGTGGAGGTTAGTTTTCCTCTCTCTCTCTCTCTGCTGGTGTTCTCTGTGAGTGGAGGTTAGTTTTCCTCTCTCTCTCTGCTGGTGTTCTCTGTGAGTGGAGGTTAGTTCTCCTCTCTCTCTCTCTGCTGGTGTTCTCTGTGAGTGGAGGTTAGTTTTCCTCTCTCTCTCTCTGCTGGTGTTCTCTGTGAGTGGAGGTTAGTTTTCCTCTCTCTCTCTCTGCTGGTGTTCTCTGTGAGTGGGGGTTAGTTTTCCTCTCTCTCTCTCTGCTGGTGTTCTCTGTGAGTGGAGGTTAGTTTTCCTCTCTCTCTCTCTGCTGGTGTTCTCTGTGAGTGGAGGTTAGTTTTCCTCTCTCTCTCTCTGCTGGTGTTCTCTGTGAGTGGAGGTTAGTTTTCCTCTCTCTCTCTCTGCTGGTGTTCTCTGTGAGTGGAGGTTAGTTTTCCTCTCTCTCTCTCTCTGCTGGTGTTCTCTGTGAGTGGAGGTTAGTTTTCCTCTCTCTCTCTGCTGGTGTTCTCTGTGAGTGGAGGTTAGTTCTCCTCTCTCTCTCTCTGCTGGTGTTCTCTGTGAGTGGAGGTTAGTTTTCCTCTCTCTCTCTCTGCTGGTGTTCTCTGTGAGTGGAGGTTAGTTTTCCTCTCTCTCTCTCTCTGCTGGTGTTCTCTGTGAGTGGAGGTTAGTTTTCCTCTCTCTCTCTGCTGGTGTTCTCTGTGAGTGGAGGTTAGTTCTCCTCTCTCTCTCTCTGCTGGTGTTCTCTGTGAGTGGAGGTTAGTTTTCCTCTCTCTCTCTCTGCTGGTGTTCTCTGTGAGTGGAGGTTAGTTTTCCTCTCTCTCTCTCTCTGCTGGTGTTCTCTGTGAGTAGAGGTTAGTTTTCCTCTCTCTCTCTGCTGGTGTTCTCTGTGAGCGGAGGTTAGTGCTCCTCTCTCTCTCTCTGCTGGTGTTCTCTGTGAGTGGAGGTTAGTTTTCCTCTCTCTCTCTGCTGGTGTTCTCTGTGAGTGGAGGTTAGTTTTCCTCTCTCTCTCTCTCTGCTGGTGTTCTCTGTGAGTGGAGATTAGTTTTCCTCTCTCTCTCTCTGCTGGGGTTCTCTGTGAGTGGAGGTTAGTTTTCCTCTCTCTCTCTCTGCTGGTGTTCTCTGTGAGTGGGGGTTAGTTTTCCTCTCTCTCTCTGCTGGTGTTCTCTGTGAGTGGAGGTTAGTTTTCCTCTCTCTCTCTCTGCTGGTGTTCTCTGTGAGTGGAGGTTAGTTTTCCTCTCTCTCTCTCTGCTGGTGTTCTCTGTGAGTGGGGGTTAGTTTTCCTCTCTCTCTCTCTGCTGGTGTTCTCTGTGAGTGGAGGTTAGTTTTCCTCTCTCTCTCTCTGCTGGTGTTCTCTGTGAGTGGAGGTTAGTTTTCCTCTCTCTCTCTCTGCTGGTGTTCTCTGTGAGTGGAGGTTAGATTTCCTCTCTCTCTCTCTGCTGGTGTTCTCTGTGAGTGGAGGTTAGTTTTCCTCTCTCTCTCTCTCTGCTGGTGTTCTCTGTGAGTGGAGGTTAGTTTTCCTCTCTCTCTCTGCTGGTGTTCTCTGTGAGTGGAGGTTAGTTCTCCTCTCTCTCTCTCTGCTGGTGTTCTCTGTGAGTGGAGGTTAGTTTTCCTCTCTCTCTCTCTGCTGGTGTTCTCTGTGAGTTGAGGTTAGTTTTCCTCTCTCTCTCTCTCTGCTGGTGTTCTCTGTGAGTGGAGGTTAGTTTTCCTCTCTCTCTCTGCTGGTGTTCTCTGTGAGTGGAGGTTAGTTCTCCTCTCTCTCTCTCTGCTGGTGTTCTCTGTGAGTGGAGGTTAGTTTTCCTCTCTCTCTCTCTGCTGGTGTTCTCTGTGAGTGGAGGTTAGTTTTCCTCTCTCTCTCTCTCTGCTGGTGTTCTCTGTGAGTAGAGGTTAGTTTTCCTCTCTCTCTCTGCTGGTGTTCTCTGTGAGCGGAGGTTAGTGCTCCTCTCTCTCTCTCTGCTGGTGTTCTCTGTGAGTGGAGGTTAGTTTTCCTCTCTCTCTCTGCTGGTGTTCTCTGTGAGTGGAGGTTAGTTTTCCTCTCTCTCGCTGCTGGTGTTCTCTGTGAGTGGAGGTTAGTTTTCCTCTCTCTCTCTCTGCTGGTGTTCTCTGTGAGTGGAGGTTAGTTTTCCTCTCTCTCTCTCTGCTGGTGTTCTCTGTGAGTGGAGGTTAGTTTTCCTCTCTCTCTCTCTCTCTGCTGGTGTTCTCTGTGAGTGGATGTTAGTTTTCCTCTCTCTCTCTCTGCTGGTGTTCTCTGTGAGTGGAGGTTAGTTTTCCTCTCTCTCTCTCTCTGCTGGTGTTCTCTGTGAGTGGAGGTTAGTTCTCCTCTCTCTCTCTCTCTGCTGGTGTTCTCTGTGAGTGGAGGTTAGTTTTCCTCTCTCTCTCTCTCTCTGCTGGTGTTCTCTGTGAGTGGAGGTTAGTTTTCCTCTCTCTCTCTCTCTGCTGGTGTTCTCTGTGAGTGGAGGTTAGTTCTCCTCTCTCTCTCTCTGCTGGTGTTCTCTGTGAGTGGAGGTTAGTTTTCCTCTCTCTCTCTCTGCTGGTGTTCTCTGTGAGTAGAGGTTAGTTTTCCTCTCTCTCTCTCTCTGCTAGTGTTCTCTGTGAGTAGAGGTTAGTTTTCCTCTCTCTCTCTGCTGGTGTTCTCTGTGAGCGGAGGTTAGTGCTCCTCTCTCTCTCTCTGCTGGTGTTCTCTGTGAGTGGAGGTTAGTTTTCCTCTCTCTCTCTGCTGGTGTTCTCTGTGAGTGGAGGTTAGTTTTCCTCTCTCTCTCTGCTGGTGTTCTTTGTGAGTGGAGGTTAGTTTTCCTCTCTCTCTCTCTCTGCTGGTGTTCTCTGTGAGTGGAGGTTAGTTTTCCTCTCTCTCTCTCTGCTGGTGTTCTCTGTGAGTGGAGGTTAGTTTTCCTCTCTCTCTCTCTGCTGGTGTTCTCTGTGAGTGGAGGTTAGTTTTCCTCTCTCTCTCTCTGCTGGTGTTCTCTGTGAGTGGAGGTTAGTTTTCCTCTCTCTCTCTGCTGGTGTTCTCTGTGAGTGGAGGTTAGTTTTCCTCTCTCTCTCTCTGCTGGTGTTCTCTGTGAGCGGAGGTTAGTTATGTTAGCTATGGTTAGGCTAGCTATGTCTGTAAAGCTAATCCCATGTGGTAAATAGCTTTTAAATAGCCTGCTGTTATTGGCAGGTGAGGGGCAGCTGCATTGACCACAGTAAAGCCTAGTGTTTAGCTCAGCGGGCTAACACAGCTTTGTGGCGTGAAAGAGACCTGGATTCAAACTCCAATCAGTCTCATACAGCACATTTTCTCATACAATACTACATCTTGCCTTGCTTCACCCTGCCAGTCCTTCCCAAGCACCCCACCCTCCAGCTCTCTGCCTCTGCCAGCTGTTATTCCCCAGAGGTCTCGTAACCCAACATCAAAACAGTTTTATAACTCCCCCACTTTTCCCCTTTTACGAGCTTGTCCCCGTGGAAATCAATCATTTTTAAGAGGGTGCCAATAAGTTAGGATAGGGGCTTTACAGACGGACATCCAAATAACATTGTGGTGGGTTGCCTTACCAGGACTGGGAATATGTAAGATATGTTGTTGGTGTGGGTTACTGTGGGGTAGAATCAGAACCAGGCTGGGTAAATATCACGCTAATGGTTCACAGGGTGGAGGACCAGGGCTATTTTCGGTGCTGTTATTGCTGCCACCCTCAGCCCATAAAGTTCCTGAACTCTCCTGGCTGGACTGGCATGCCTTGGCCCTGATATGATATGAAGGGTGAAGGGGTGAATGTTGAGGCTGGGGTGGGCTATGAAGGTTAAAGTTGAATCCACAGCTCAGCATGGAGGGGATGAGGCAGGAATATCTTCTCACCTATTCGTTGCAGTAACTCATTTATAATTAAATGCAAACAGAACGCCCTTGAGTCACATGTGGCTGTCACTGGTGATGTAGCGGTGCTTTCACCTTAATGTTACATGAGATGAAGGAGAAGGTAATTGTCTCCAATTGACAATGCATCATCATCATCACCATAATCATCATTGTTATCTTCATTACTGCTCATGCCCCAGCAGCAGCTCACAGCCCTTGGCCCTATTGGCCTATGAGTCAGAAAGGGGCTGAGAGAGGCAGGCTGAGAGAGGAGAGGTTGTGGTTGTTTGGTTTCTAATATTGCAGAGGTAGGGCTCCAGCGGCCAAGTGGATAGTAACAGTATTGCTGTACAGCTACAACTATGGGCACCAGAGGCTGTTGGCTGGTCATTGGCCTGAGAAGACAGTGGCAGGAGAGGGGAGTTCCACACACAACCCAAGTGGATAAAAAATCCCCGACCGGGGAGATGGAAGTGGGGGGAGGGAGGGAACTCTATACGGCCTGTTTCAAAGATGTTTCTAAAGTTATGAAATGTCTATTCCGCAGTGGCTGTCTCAGTTACACAGCCTGTCTATTACTCAGTCTCCTGTGTTATGTGGGGTGGTTAGCCCAAACCCAAATGTTGTATATTAGGAGAGGCTGAAAGTTCAGCCCAGAGGCTTGTTATTTGTGAAGGTTCTGCTCCTGCTAAGTGTGTAGGGACAAATCATATTCCTGACTATTTTACTGTAGTTTCAGTATCTGTTACACTGTTTGGTTACTGACCGACTACGTTTTTGTTGCTGTGTTAATCCATATTGAAAATACTATACTGTGTTGCATGTGACTATGTTGACAATAAGCTGTGTGTGTATTGTATTGTATTCTATTGAAGTACAATCTGTTGTGCTACCTGTGTTATAGTCTGAGGCAGGTCACACCATACAACTAAATGTTTCTGATGCCCTTTCACCTTCTGCGGTGTGAGCTGGCCAAACTCTACAGAACAGGGCAGGGTGCAGAACAGGGCAGGGTGAGGGCTGGGGAACAAGGCAGGGCGAGGGCTGGGGAACAGGGCAGGTGCAGAACAGGGCAGGGTGAGGGCTGGGGAACAGGGCAGGGCCAGGGCCGGGGAACAGGGCAGGACGAGGGCCGGGGAACAGGGCAGGGCCAGGGCTGGGGAACAGGGCAGGGCGAGGGCCGGGGAACAGGGCAAGGCGAGGGCCGGGGAACAGGGCAGGGCCAGGGCTGGGGAACAGGGCAGGGTGAGGGCTGGGGAACAGGGCAGGGCCAGGACCGGGGAACAGGGCAGGGTGAGGGCTGGGGACAGGGCAGGGTGAGGGCCGGGGAACAGGGCAGGGCAGGGCCAGGGCCGGGGAACAGGGCAGGGTGAGGGCTGAGGGCTGGGGAACAGGGCAGGATGAGGGCCGGGAACAGGGCAGGGCCAGGGCCGGGGAACAGGGCAGGGCGAGGGCCGGGGAACAGGGCAGGGCGAGGGCCGGGGAACAGGGCAGGGTGAGGGCTGTGGAACAGGGCAGGGCGAGGGCCGGGGAACAGGGCAGGGCAGGGCGAGGGCTGGGGAACAGGGCAGGGCAGGGCGAGGGCTGGGGAACAGGGCAGGTGCAGAACAGGGCAGGGCGAGGGCCGGGGAACAGGGCAGGGCAGGGCGAGGGCTGGGGAACAGGGCAGGTGCAGAACAGGGCAGGGCGAGGGCCGGGGAACAGGGCAGGGCAGGGTGAGGGCTGGGGAACAGGGCAGGGCGAGGGCTGGGGAACAGGGCAGGGCAGGGCGAGGGCTGGGGAACAGGGCAGGGCAGGGCGAGGGCCGGGGAACAGGGCAGGGCAGGGCGAGGGCTGGGAAACAGGGCAGGGCGAGGGCTGGGGAACAGGGCAGGGCAGGGCGAGGGCCGGGGAACAGGGCAGGGCAGGGCGAGGGCCGGGGAACAGGGCAGGGCAGGGCGGGGGCTGGGGAACAGGGCAGGTGCAGAACAGGGCAGGGCGAGGGCCGGGGAACAGGGCAGGGCAGGGTGAGGGCTGGGGAACAGGGCAGGGCGAGGGCCGGGGAACAGGGCAGGGCAGGGCGAGGGCCGGGGAACAGAGCAGGGCGAGGGCTGGGGAACAGGGCAGGGCAGGGCGAGGGCCGGGGAACCCAGAGAATCCCACAGTCAGAGGAGCTGTATCCTGGCAGCCGG